>NC_079358.1:6036146-6100267 GCF_029582105.1 Oenanthe melanoleuca
CAAAATTTCCCCCAGATTTCCCCCCTTCCCCTCCCCCCCGCCGAACGCGGATTTGTCCTAAATCGCGGCTTTTCCCCCCAAATCCTTTTATTCTCAAAATCCTCCAGAAAAAAAGAAAAAAAAACCCAAAAATCCGCATTTTCCAGGGGAAAAAGCGGCGGAATTCGGGTCCCCGGCGTTCAAAAATCGCAATTTTTGGGGCAATTTCCCGGGAATTTGGGGTCGCCCGGGTCCGTCCCCTCCCCCCCCCCCCACCCCGGGGTTGGGAAATTTGGGGTCGCGGGGCCCCGAATTGGGGGAAAATCGGCGAGAATTGGGAAAATCCCGAGGGATTAAGGAAAATCCCCGAGAATTGGGGCGAATCCCGAGGGATTTGGGAAAATCCCCGCGCGGCCCCGGGAGCGGGAAACGAACGGGGGGGGCGGGGGCGGGAATGGGGGGGACTGGGGGGGACTGGGGGGGATGTGGGGCAGGAATTTGGGAATTGGGGATGTGGTGCAGGAATTTGGGATGTGGGGCAGGAGTGGGGCAGGAATTGGGGATGTGGGGCAGGAATTTGGGAATTGGGGATGTGGGGCAGGAATGAGGATGTGGGGCAGGAGTGGGGCAGGAATTTTGGGAATTGGGGATGTGGGGCAGGAATTTGGGATGTGGGGCAGGAGTGGGGCAGGAATTTGGGAATGAGGATGTGGGGCAGGAATTGGGGATGTGGGGCAGGAATTTTGGATGTGGGGCAGGAATTTGGGATGTGGGGCAGGAATTGGGGATGTGGGGCAGCGCTGTGGGGCAGAGCCGTTGCTGTGGTTGTGTCCCCTCCACCTCCAGCCCCACAGCGCTGCCCCACAGCTCCCCCTGTTCCCACCCCGTGGGGCAGGTTCGGATCTGTGGGGCAGGCTCGGATCTATGGGGCAGATCCGGATCTATGGGGCAGGTTCGGATCTCTGGGGCAGGTTCGGATCTATGGGGCGGGTTCGGATCTATGGGGCGGGCTCGGATCTATGGGGCAGATCCGGATCTCTGGGGCAGGTTCTGTTCTATGGGGCAGGCTCGGATCTATGGGGCAGATCCGGATCTATGGGGCAGGTTCGGATCTATGGGGCAGGTTCGGATCTATGGGGCAGGTCCGGATCTCTGGGGCAGGTTCGGATCTATGGGGCGGGTTCGGATCTATGGGGCGGGCTCGGATCTATGGGGCAGGATCGGGATCTATGGGGCAGGTTCGGATCTATGGGGCGGGCTCGGATCTATGGGGCGGGCTCGGATCTATGGGGCGGGTTCGGATCTATGGGGCGGGCTCGGATCTATGGGGCAGGTTCTGTTCTATGGAGCAGATCCGGATCTATGGGGCAGGTTCTGTTCTATGGGGCAGATCCGGATCTATGGGGCAGGTCCGGATCTATGGGGCAGGTTCTGTTCTATGGGGCAGATCCGGATCTATGGGGCAGGTCCGGATCTATGGGGCAGGTTCTGTTCTATGGGGCAGGTCCGGATCTATGGGGCAGGTTCTGTTCTATGGGGCAGATCGGGATCTCTGGGGCAGATCGGGATCTATGGGGCAGATCCGGATCTATGGGGCGGGTTCGGATCTATGGGGCAGATCCGGATCTATGGGGCGGGTTTGGATCTCTGGGGCAGATCCGGATCTATGGGGCGGGTTCGGATCTATGGGGCAGATCCGGATCTATGGGGCAGGCTCGGATCTCTGGGGCAGGTCCGGATCTATGGGGCAGATCCGGATCTATGGGGCAGGTCCGGATCTATGGGGCGGGCTCGGACCTGTTCGGACCCGCTCGGCCCGGCCCGGCCCGGGCGGTTCCGGTTCGGGGGGGTCGCTGCGGGGGCGGCTCCGGCTCCTCCTTGGCAACCGCGCGGTTTCCATGGAAACGGGGATGGGGGAGGGGGAGGGACCCCGGATCCGGCGGGGGAGGGAGAGGGGGAGGGGCCGCCCCAAACCCGGCCCACGGATCCGAACCCGACCCACGGATCCGAACCTGCCCCACGGATCCGAACCCGACCCACGGATCCGAACCTGCCCCACGGATCCGAACCCGACCCACGGATCCGAACCTGCCCCACGGATCCGAACCTGCCCCATAGATCCGAACCTGCCCCACGGATCCGAACCTGCCCCATAGATCCGAACCCGACCCACGGATCCGAACCCGACCCAGGGATCCGAACCTGCCCCACGGATCCAAACTCGGCCCCAGAGATCCGAACCTGCCCCACGGATCCGAACCTGCCCCACGGATCCGAACCTGCCCCACGGATCCGAACCTGCCCCATAGCACAGAACCTGCCCCAGAGATCCGAACCTGACCCCATAGATCCGAACCTGCCCCATAGCACAGAACCTGCCCCAGAGATCCGAACCTGCCCCATAGATCCGAACCTGCCCCATAGATCCGAACCTGCCCCATAGATCCGAACTCGGCCCCAGAGATCCGAACCTGCCCCACGGATCCGAACCCGGCCACCGGATCCGAACCTGCCCCATAGATCCGAACCTGCCCCATAGATCCGAACCTGCCCCATAGATCCGGATCTGCCCCATAGATCCGAACCTGCCCCATAGATCCGAACCTGCCCCACGGATCCGAACCTGCCCCACGGATCCGAACCTGCCCCACGGATCCATCCCAGCCTAATGTCCCTGATCCGTGGCCACATCCCGGCCCCATGGATCCATCCCGGCCCCACATCCTGACCCGTCACTGCCGTGTCCCTCTGCAGCCACCGCAACCCCCCCCCCACGGCTGGGACCCCCATCCCTGATCCCAAATCCCAAATCCCACATCAAATCCTACATCCCAAATCCCACATCCCAAATCCCACATCCCACATCCCGTGTTCCATTTGCCAAATCCCACAGCCCACACCTGACCCCACGCCTCCCCCCAGCTCCTGCTGGCAGCCGTGGCTGTGCCCCATAACCCACACCCCAAATCCCACTCCCCATAACCTCACCCCAAATCCCCAATCCCACATCCCACACCCCACACCCCAAATCCCACACCCCAAATCCCTCACCCCACTCCCCATATCCCACACCCCACACCATATCCCCAATCCCACACCCCATAATCTGACCCCACGTCTCCCCCCAGCTCCTGCCGGCCCCATGGCTGTGCCCCATATCCCACACCCCATAACCTCACCCCAAATCCCACACCCCAAATCCCTCACCCCACGCCCCATAACCTCACCCCAAATCCCCAATCCCACACCCCACACCCCAAATCCCACACCCCACACCCTGACCCCACACCCCACACCCCATAACCTTACCCCAAATCCCTCACCCCACACTCCAAATCCCACACCCCAAATCCCTCACCCCACACCCCATAACCTCGCCCCAAATCCCAGACCCCACACCCCAGACCCCATAACCTCGCCCCAAATCCCCAATCCCACACCCCACACCCCACGCCCCGTAACCTCGCCCCAAATCCCCAATCCCACACCCCGCACCCCATAACCTCACCCCACACCCCACACCGCATAACCTCGCCCCAAATCCCACACCCCGCACCCCACACCCCAAATCCCACACCCCAAATCCCAAATCCCTCACCCCACACCCCATAACCTCGCCCCAAATCCCACACCCCTCACCCCACACCCCAAATCCCAAATCCCACACCCCACACCCCATAACCTCGCCCCACACCCCCCACCCCGCGCCCTGACCCCGCGTCTCCCCGCAGCTCCTGCCGGCCCCATGGCGGCGCTGGCCCCGGCGCTGGCGGCCTGGCTGCTGCTGAGCCCCGGCGGCTGCGGCGCGGCGCCCGACGGCCCCAACGGGACGTGCCGGGGCTCGGCGCGCTGCCAGCCCGGCGTGCTGCTGCCCGTGTGGCAGCCGGACGAGCCGGCGGCCGGCGACAAGGCGGCGCGGGCCATCGTCTACTTCGTGGCCATGATGTACCTGTTCCTGGGCGTGTCCATCATCGCCGACCGCTTCATGGCGTCCATCGAGGTCATCACGTCGCGCGAGAAGGAGATCACCGTCACCAAGGCCAACGGCGAGACCAGCGTGGGCACGGTGCGCATCTGGAACGAGACCGTCTCCAACCTGACGCTGATGGCGCTGGGCTCGTCGGCGCCCGAGATCCTGCTGTCGCTGATCGAGGTGTGCGGCCACCGCTTCCAGGCCGGCGAGCTCGGCCCCGGCACCATCGTGGGCAGCGCCGCCTTCAACATGTTCGTGGTGATCGCCGTGTGCGTCTACGCCATCCCGGCGGGCGAGAGCCGGCGCATCAAGCACCTGCGCGTCTTCTTCGTCACGGCCTCCTGGAGCATCTTCGCCTACATCTGGCTCTACCTGATCCTGGCGGTGATCACGCCGGGCGTGGTGCAGGTGTGGGAGGCGTTCCTCACGCTGCTCTTCTTCCCGGCCTGCGTGGTGTTCGCCTGGGCGGCCGACAAGCGGCTGCTCTTCTACAAGTACGTCTACAAGCGCTACCGCGCCGACCCGCGCAGCGGCATCATCATCGGCGCCGAGGCCGAGCGGCCCCCCAAGGACCTGGAGGCCGACGGGGGGTTCCCGGCGCCGCCCGAGGCCGAGCCCGGCGCCGCGCCGCCCTCGCCGACGCCCGAGGAGAAGGAGCTGGACGAGAGCCGGCGCGAGGTGATCCAGATCCTCAAGGACCTGAAGCAGAAGCACCCGGAGAAGGAGCTGGAGCAGCTGCTGGACGCCGCCAACTACATGGCGCTGGTGCACCAGCAGAAGAGCCGCGCCTTCTACCGCATCCAGGCCACGCGGCTCATGACCGGCGCCGGCAACGTGCTCAAGAAGCACGCGGCCGAGGCGGCGCGGCGCTCGCCGGCGCTGCCCGGCGACGAGGACGAGGAGGAGGAGGAGGACGAGGCGTGCAGCCGCATCTTCTTCGAGCCGTGCCTGTACCACTGCCTGGAGAACTGCGGCTCGGTGACGCTGGCCGTGGCGTGCCAGCAGGGCCTGGGCGCCAACCAGACGTTCTACGTGGATTTCCGCACCGAGGACGGCTCGGCCAAGGCGGGCTCGGACTACGAGTACAGCGAGGGCACGCTCATCTTCAAGCCGGGCGAGACGCGCAAGGAGCTCGCCATCGGCATCATCGACGACGACATCTTCGAGGAGGACGAGCACTTCTTCGTGCGGCTGCTGAACCTGCGCGTGGGCGACGCCGAGGGCATGTTCGAGGCCGACTGCGAGGACCACCCCAAGGGCAAGCTGGTGGCGCCGCTGGTGGCCACGGTGACCATCCTGGACGACGACCACGCCGGCATCTTCGGGTTCCGGGAGCGCTCGGTGCGCGTCAGCGAGTGCCAGGGCCACGTGGAGGTGACGGTGGTGCGCAGCTCCGGCGCGCGCGGCACCGTCATGGTGCCCTTCCGCACCGTGGAGGGATCGGCCCGCGGCGGCGGCGTCGACTACGAGGACGCCAGCGGGGAGCTGGAGTTCCGCAACGACGAGACGGCGTGAGGGGATGGGGGAGGAGGAGGAGGAGGAGGAGGAGGGGAGGGGGATGAAGGAGGGGTGGGGGGGGGTGGGTGGATGGATGGGGAAGAGGATGAAGGATCATGGATGGATGATGGATGGATGGATGATGGAAGAGGAAGGTTGGATGGATGGATGGATGGATGGATGGATGGAAGAGGAAGGTTGGATGGATGGATGGATGGATGGATGGATGGATGGATGGATGGATGGATGGAAGAGGAAGGTTGGATGGATGGATGGATGGATGGATGGATGGAAGAGGAAGGTTGGATGGATGATGGATGGATGATGGATGGATGATGGAAGAGGAAGAGGAAGAGGAAGGTTGGTTGGATGATGGATGATGGATGGATGGATGGATGGAAGAGGAAGGTTGGATGGATGGATGGATGGATGGAAGAGGAAGGTTGGGTGGATGGATGGATGGAAGAGGAAGGTTGGATGGATGGATGGATGGATGATGGATGGATGATGGAAGAGGAAGGTTGGATGGATGGATGGATGGATGGATGGATGGATGATGGATGGATGGATGGATGGATGGAAGAGGAAGAGGAAGGTTGGATGGATGATGGATGATGGGTGGATGATGGTGGATGATTGATGGATGGATGATGAATGGATGAAGGATGGATGGATGGATGGATGGAAGAGGAAGGTTGGATGGATGGAGATGGAAGAGGAAGGTTGGATGGATGGATGGATGATGGGTGGATGATTGATGGATGGATGATGGATGGATGAAGGTTGGATGGATGGATGGATGGATGGATGGATGGAAGAGGAAGGTTGGATGGATGATGGATGATGGATGGATGAACAATGGGTCATGGATGATGGATGGATGGAGATGGAAGAGGAAGGTTGGATGGATGGAAGGATGGATGATGGATGGATGGATGGAAGGATGGAAGAGGAAGGTTGGATGGATGATGGATGGAAGGTTGGATGGATGGATGGATGGATGGATGGATGGAAGATGGATGGATGGATGGATGGATGGGTGGATGATGGGTGGAGGTGGAAGAAGAAGAGGAAGGGGATGGATGAAGGGTGGATCACGGATGATGGATGGATGGAGATGGAAGTGGAAGAGGAAGAGGAAGAGGAGGTGGAAAAGGGAGAGGAAGGGGATGGTTGGATGGATGGATGGATGGATGAAGGATGGATGATGGATGGGGAAGAGGATGAGTGGGTGGATGAAGGATGGATGATGGATGGATGGATGGATGGGTGGAGGTGGAAGAAGAAGAGGAAGGTTGGATGGATGAATGGATGGATGAAGGGTGGATGATGAATGGATGGATGGATGGATGGATGGAGATGGAAGAGGAAGAGGAAGGTTGGATGGATGAAGGACGGATGGATGAAGAATGGATCATGGATGATGGGTGGAAGAGGAAGAGGAAGAGGAAGAAGATGGATGGATGGATGGAGATGGAAGAGAAAGGTGGATGGATGAAGGATGGATGATGGATGGATGAAGAATGGATCATGGATGATGGATGGATGGAAGTGGAAGAGGAAGAGGAAGAGGAAGGTTGGATGGATGATGGATGGATCATGGATGGATGGGTAGAAGTGGAAGAGGAAGAAGATGGTTGGATGGATGATGGAAGAGGAAGAGGAAGAGTGGATGGATGAAGGATGCATGAAGGGTGGATGATGAATGGATGGATGGGTGGAGGAGGAAGAGGAAGAGGAAGAGGAAGGGGATGGATGAAGGGTGGATCATGGATGGAGGTGGAAGAGGAGGAATGGATGAAGATGACAACGACGATGACAATGAGGATGAGGATGATGATGATGGTGACAATGACAATGAGGATGATGATGATGATGATGGTGACAATGATGACAACGAGGATGAGGATGGTGATGATGATGGTGACAATGACAATGAGGATGAGGATGGTGATGATGATGGTGATAATGACATTGGATGATGGTGGGTGATGGTGGGTGACGATGATGATGATGACGATGGCGGATAACGACAATGACCATGACAATGACAATGACGATGACAATGATGATGATGACGGTGACAATGAATATGACAATGATGATAACCATGATGACAATGACAATAACGGTGATGACAATGACAATGACGATGACAATGACGATGATGACGGTGACAATGAATATGACAATGATGATAACCATGATGACAATGACAATAACGGTGATGACAATGACAATGATGATGACAATGACGATGATGACGATGACAACGATGATGACAATGACGATGATGACGATGACAATAACGATGACGATGATGACAATGACAATGATGATGACGATGATGACGATGACAACGATGATGACAATGACGATGATGACGACGATAACGATGACAATGACGATGACGGCGCCAACGCCGCCCCCGAGGCTGAAGGCTCCGTGTCCCGCCCCAGGAAGACGCTGCAGGTGAAGATCGTGGACGATGAGGAGTACGAGAAGAAGGAGAATTTCTTCATCGAGCTGGGGACGCCGCGCTGGCTCAAGCGCGGCATCTCGGGTACGGGGACACTGGGGGACACCGGGGGACACTGGGGGACATTTGGGGACATTTGGGGACATTTGGGGTCTCACCTGTCCCTCCTCTCTCCCCTCAGCTCTGCTGCTCGCCCAAGGTAGGAGCCTTCGGCCTCGGACGTGCCGTGCCCCTGGATGTGCCATGAGCGTGTACGTCACCGTGTCCCCACGCCGTGTCCTCGTCACCGCGCCACCTCCCCGTGGCCAGTTCGTGTCCCTGTGCTGTGTCCCCATGGCCCCAAACTGTGTCCCCATGTCCTCACGCTGTCCCTGTGTTCCTGTGTCCCCCAACTGTGTCCCCATGTCCTCACGCTGTCCCTGTGTCCCCACACTGTGTCCCCATGGCCCCCAACTGTGTCCCCATGTCCCCACGCTGTCCCTGTGTCCCCACACTGTGTCCCCATGGCCCCAAACTGTGTCCCCATGGCCCCACACTGTGTCCCCATGTCCCCAAACTGGGTCCCCACATCCCCACACTGTCCCCGTGTCCCTGTGTCCTTCTGTCCCCACGTCCCCACACTGTCCCTATCCCTACACTGTCCCCGTGTCCCCAAACTGTGTCCCACACCCCCACACCATCCCCATGTCCCCACACTGTCCCCATGGCCCCACACTGTGTCCCCCAACTGTGTCCCCATGGCCCCACACTGTCCCTGTGTCCCCATGTCCCAAATCTGTGTCCCCATGTCCTCATTCTGTCCCCATGTCCCCACACTGTCCCTGTGTCCCCATGTCCCAAATCTGTGTCCCCATGTCCTCATTCTGTCCCCATGTCCCCACACTGTCCCTGTGTCCCCATGTCCCAAATCTGTGTCCCCATGTCCTCATTCTGTCCCCATGTCCCTGTCCCTGTCCCCAAGTCCCTGTCCCCACATCCCCACACTGTCCCCATGTCCCTGTGTCCTCCTGTCCCCATGTCCCCAAACTGTCTCTGTCCCCGTGCCATGTCCCCATGTCTCCTGTTGCCACATCCCCACACTGTCCCTGTCCCAATGTCCCCACACTGTCCCCACACTGTCCCTGTCCCCTTGTCCCTGTGCTGCGTCCCTGTCCCCATATCCCCGTGTTCCCACTGTCCCTGTCCCCACACTGTCCCTGTCCCTGTCCCCGTGCTGTGTCCCCACGCCCCTGGCCCTGTCCCCTCCCAGGGGACGCTGACCGCCAGCTCTCCCTGTCCCCATGTCCCCATGTCCCCATGTCCCTGTCCCTGTCCCCTTGTCCCTTTCCACGTGACATGTCCCCATGTCCCCTCCCTGTCCCTGTCCCCATGTCCCCGTGTCCCTACACTGTCCCTGTCCCTGTCCCCATGTCCCCATGTCCCTGTCCCCGTGCCCTGTCCCCATGTCCCCACACTGTCCCCATGCCCCAATGTCCCTATGTCCCTGTCCCTGTCCCTGTCCCTGTCCCCATGTCCCCAGATGTCCCTGTCCCCATGTCCCCCCATGTCCCTGTCCCCATGTCCCCATGTCCCCCCAGGGGACGCTGACCGCCAGCTCTCCCTGTCTCCATGTCCCCACACTGTCCCCATGTCCCTGTCCCCATGTCCCCTATGTCCCCTGATGTCCCCATGTCCCTGTCCCCATGCCATGTCCCTATGTCCCTGTCTGTCCCCATGTCCCTGTCCCTGTCCCCATGCCGTGTCCCTGTCCCTGTCCCCATGTCCCCATGTCCCCCCAGGGGACGCTGACCGCCAGCTGTCCCTGTCCCCATGTCCCTGTCCCCATGTCCCATGTCCCTGTCCCCATGTCCCCGTGTCCCCCCAGGGGACGCTGACCGCCAGCTCTCGGCCGAGGAGGAGGAGGCGCGCCGCATCGCCGACATGGGCAAACCCGTGCTGGGCGACAACCGGCGCCTCGAGGTGGTCATCGAGGAGAGCTACGACTTCAAGGTGACACCCGGGGACACCGGGGACACCTGGGGACACCCGGGGACACGGGCTGACCCCCCGCTGTCCCCAGAACACCGTGGACAAGCTGATGAAGAAAACCAACCTGGCCACCGTCATCGGCACGCACTCGTGGCGGGAGCAGTTCCTGGAGGCCATCACCGTCAGCGCAGGTGCCACCGGGGTGTCACCGGGGGGTCACCGGGGGGTCACCGGGGGGTCACCGGGGGTCACCGGGGGTCACCGGGGAGTCACCGGGGGGTCACCGGGGGGTCACCACAGTGTCCCAGGGTCCCCAGAGTGCCACCAGAGTGTCCCCAGCGTGTCCCCAGCATGTCACCAGGGTGTCCCCAGAGTGTCCCTGGTGTCCCCAGCATGTCACCAGAGTGTCCCCAGTATCACCAGGGTGTCACCAGGGTGTCCCCAGGGTGTCACCACAGTGTCCCAGTGTCACCAGCATGTCCCTGGTGTCCCCCTAGGTGTCCCCAATGTCCCCAGAGTGTCCCCAGGGTGTCCCCAGGGTGTCACCAGAGTGTCCCCAGTATCACCAGGGTGTCCCCAGGGTGTCACCAGAGTGTCCTTGGTGTCCCCAGTGTCCCCAGCGTGTCTCCAGAGTGTCCCCAGAGTGTACCTGGTGTCCCCAGAGTGTCCCCAGAGTGTCCCTGGTGTCCCCAGTGTACCCAGCGTGTCCCCAGCATGTCACCAGGGTGTCACCAGAGTGTCCCTGGTGTCCCCAGCATGTCACCAGAGTGTCCCAGTATTACCAGAGTGTCACCAGGGTGTCCCCAGGGTGTCACCACAGTGTCCCAGTGTCACCAGCATGTCCCTGGTGTCCCCCTAGGTGTCCCCAATGTCCCCAGAGTGTCCCCAGGGTGTCCCCAGGGTGTCACCAGAGTGTCCCCAGTATCACCAGGGTGTCCCCAGGGTGTCCCCAGGGTGTCCCCAGGGTGTCCCCAGGGTGTCACCAGAGTGTCCTTGGTGTCCCCAGTGTCCCCAGCGTGTCTCCAGAGTGTCCCCAGAGTGTACCTGGTGTCCCCAGAGTGTCCCTGGTGTCCCCAATGTCCCCAGCGTGTCCCCAGCATGTCACCAGGGTGTTACCAGAGTGTCCCTGGTGTCCCCAGTGTCCCCAGCGTGTCCCCAGCATGTCACCAGGGTGTCACCAGAGTGTCCCCAGAGTGTCCCCAGAGTGTCACCAGAGTGTCCCCAGTATCACCAGAGTGTCACCAGGGTGTCACCAGGGTGTCACCACAGTGTCCCAGGGTCCCCAGAGTGCCAACAGAGTCTCTCCAGAGTGTCACCAGGGTGTCCCAGGGTCCCCAGAGTGCCACCAGAGTGTCCCCAGAGTGTCACCAGGGTGTCTCTGGTGTCGCCAGAGTGTCACCGGGGTGGCACCAGTGTCCCAGGGTCCTCAGCATGTCACCAACGTGTCACCAGGGTGTCCCCAGCGTCCCCAGCGTGTCGCCAGGGTGTCACCAGGGTGTCCCCAGCATGTCACCAGGGTGTCCCTGGTGCCCTCACAGTGTCCCCAGAGTGTCCCCGGTGTCCCCAACATGTCCCCAGAGTGTCTCTGGTGTCGCCAGAGTGTCCCTAATGTGTCCCCAGTGTCCCCAGCATGTCACCAGGGTGTCACAAGAGTGTCTCTGGTGTCCCCAGGGTGTCCCTGGTGTCCCCCAAGGTGTCCCCAAAGTGTCCCTGGTGTCCCCAGTCTGTCCCCAGGGTGTCCCTGGTGTCCCCAGAGTGTCCCTAGTGTCCCCAAGGTGTCATCAGGGTGTCCCCAGTGTCCCCAGCGTGTCACCAGAGTGTCCCCAAGGCATCCCCAGAGTGTCCCCGGTGTCCCCAGAGTGTCCCTGGTGTCCCCAACGTGTCCCTGAGGTGTCCCTGCCACCATCCTGGGGGACCTCAATCCCACTGCCACCACCTTGGTGACACCCCAGGCACTGCCACCTTGGTGTCCCCAGTCTTGCTGTCCCCAGGGTGTCCCCAATCCCAGTGCCACCCCTGGCTGTCCCCAACCCCGCTGTCCCCTGGCTGTCCCCAGTCATGCTGTCCCCTGGCTGTCCTCAGTGTCAGTGCCACCCCTCGCTGTCCCCAACCCTGCTGCCACCCCTTGCTGTCCCCAACCCCGCTGTCCCCTGGCTGTCCCCAGTGTCAGTGCCAGTCCTCGCTGTCCCCAGTCATGCTGTCCCCTCACTGTCCCCAACCCCGCTGTCCCCTCGCTGTCCCCTCCCTGTCCCCAACCCCGCCGTCCCCTGGCTGTCCCCAACCCCGCTGTCCCCTCGCTGTCCCCTCGCTGTCCCTGGCTGTCCCCAACCCCGCTGTCCCCTCTCTGTCCCCAGCCCCGCTGTCCCCTCGCTGTCCCCAACCCCGCTGTCCCCTCACTCGCCGTCCCCTGGCTGTCCCCAACCCCGCTGTCCCTTTGCTGTCCCCAACCCCGCTGTCCCCTCGCTGTCCCCTCACTGTCCCCAACCCCGCCGTCCCCTCTCTGTCCCCCCCGGCGCAGGCGACGAGGACGAGGACGACGAGGGCCGCGAGGAGCGGCTGCCGTCGTGCTTCGACTACGTGATGCACTTCCTGACGGTGTTCTGGAAGGTTCTGTTCGCCTGCGTGCCGCCCACGGCGCTGCTGGGGGGCTGGGCGGCCTTCGGCGTCTCCATCCTGCTGCTGGCGCTGCTGACGGCGCTCATCGGGGACCTGGCCGCGCACTTCGGCTGCACGCTGGGCCTCAAGGACTCGGTCAACGCCGTGGTGTTCGTGGCGCTGGGCACCTCCATCCCCGGTGAGGGGACTGGGGGCATTGGGGACATTGGGGACATTGGGGACATTGGGGACATTGGGGACATTGGGGACATTGGGGACCCTGGGCCTCAAGGACTCGGTCAACGCCGTGGTGTTCGTGGCGCTGGGCACCTCCATCCCCGGTGAGGGGACACTGGGGACAGTGGGGACATTGGGGACACTGGGGATATTGGGGATGTTGGGGACATTGGGGGGATTGGGGACATTGGGGACATTGGGGGACATTGGGGATACTGGGGACACTGGGCCTCAAGGACTCGGTGAACGCCGTGGTGTTCGTGGCGCTGGGCACCTCCATCCCTGGTGAGGGGACACTGGGGACACTGGGGGATATTGGGGGGATTGGGGACATTGGGTGACAGTGGGGACATTGGGGGACAATGGGGGGATTAGGGATATTGGGGGGGATTGGGGATATCAGGGACATTGGGGACATGGGGACATTGGGGACATTGGGGACATTGGGGACACTGGGGGGATTGGGGACACTGAGGACATTGGGGACTCTGGGCCTCAAGGACTCGGTCAACGCCGTGGTGTTCGTGGCACTGGGCACCTCCATCCCCGGTGAGGGGACACTGGGGACATTGGGGGACATTGGGGACATTGGGGGGATTGGGGATATTGGGGACACTGGGGGGATTGGGGATATTGGGGACACTGGGGACATTGGGGATATTGGGGACATTGGGGACATTGGGGACATTGAGGATATTGGGGATACTGGGGATGTTGGGGACATTGGGGACACGGGACATTGGGGACTCTGGGCCTCAAGGACTCGGTCAACGCCGTGGTGTTCGTGGCGCTGGGCACCTCCATCCCTGGTGAGGGACACTGGGGACACTGGGGACATTGGGGACATTGGGGACATTGGGGACAGTGGGGACATTGGGGACATTGGGGACATTGGGGACAGGACAAGTGACAGGGACCCAAGGGCTCCATGACTCGGTCAGTGCCATCGTCTTTGTCACCTTCGACATCCCCAGAGTCCCCAATGTCCCCAATGTCCCCAGAGTCCCCAAATCCCCCCCAATGTCCTCAGTGTCCTCAGTGTCTCCCAATTCCCCCAGTGTCCCCAGTGTCCCCCATGTCCCCACTGTCCCCAGTGTCCCCAATGTCCCCAGTGTCCCCAGTGTCCTCAGTGTCTTCCAACTTCCCCAATGTCCCCAATGTCCCCACTGTCCCCAATATCCCCAATGTCCCCCAATGTCCCCAATGTGCCCAATGTCCTCAGTGTCCTCAGTGTCTCCCAATTCCCCCACTGTCCCCAATGTCCCCCATATCCCCCAGTGTCCCCCACTGTCCCCAATGTCCCCAATGTCCCCAATGTCCCTAAGTGTCCTCAATATCCCCAATGTCCCCCATGTCCCCCAATGCCCCCACTGTCCCCAATATCCCCAATGTCCCCAATGTCCCCAATATCCCCAATGTCCTCAGTGTCCTCAGTGTCTCCCAATTCCCCCAATGTCCCCAATTCCCCCAATGCCCCCAATGCCCCCAATGTCCCCAATGTCCCCAATGTCCCCAATGTCCTCAGTGTCCTCAGTGTCTCCCAACTCCCCCAGTGTCCCCAATGTCCCCAAGCCCCCCAGTGTCCCCAATCCCCCCAATGTCCCTAATGTCCTCAATACCCCCTAATGTCCCCAGTGTCCCCAATATCCCCACTGTCCCCATTGTCCCCAAATGTCCCCAATGTCCCCAACCCCCCCAGTGTCCCCAACGCCTCCAACGTCCCCAATATCCCCCCCAGACACCTTCGCCAGCCGCGTGGCCGCCCTGCAGGACCCCTGCGCCGACGCCTCCATCGGCAACGTCACCGGCTCCAACGCCGTCAACGTGTTCCTGGGGCTGGGGCTGGCCTGGTCGGTGGCCGCCGTGTACTGGGCGGCGCAGGGCCGGCCGTTCCGCGTGCCGCCGGGCACGCTGGCCTTCCCGGTGACGCTCTTCACCGTGCTGGCGCTGCTGGCCATCGCCGTGCTGCTGTGGCGGCGCCGCGCGCCCATCGGCGGCGAGCTGGGGGGGCCCAAGGCCGCCAAGGCGCTGACGGCCGCGCTCTTCCTGGCGCTCTGGCTGCTCTACGTGGTGTGCGCGAGTCTGGAGGCGTACTGCCACATCCAGGGGTTCTAGGGGGGACTGGGAGGGACTGGGAGGGACTGGGAGTGACTGGGAGTGACTCATTGCCAGCCTGGAGGCGTATTGTCACATCCAGGGGTTCTAGGGGGGATACTGGGAGGGACTGGGAATACTGGGAGAGGGATTGGGAATAGTCCTTGGTCAGTCTGGGGGCGTATTGTCACATCCAGGGGTTCTAGGGGGGACTGGGAGGGACTGGGAGGGACTGGGAATGGCTCTTGGTCAGTCTGGAGGCGTATTGTCACATCCAGGGGTTCTGAGATGGGACTGGGAGGGACTGGGAATACTGGGAGAGGGATTGGGAACAGCCCATTGCCAGCCTGGAGGCGTATTGTCACATCCAGGGGTTTTAGAGGGGACTGGGAGGGACTGGGAGGGACTGGGAATACTGGGAGAGGGGCTGGGAGTGACTCATTGCCGGTCTGGAGGCGTATTGTCACATCCAGGGGTTCTAGGGGGGACTGGGAGGGACTGGGAGGACTGGGAGAGGGATTGGGAACAGCCTATGGTCAGTCTGGAGGCGTATTGTCACATCCAGGGGTTCTGAGATGGGACTGGGAGGGACTGGGAGGGTAACTGGGAGCACTGGGAGGGACTGGGATGGACTGGGAGCTCCCCAGCTTTGGGATCACTGCCACATCCAGGGGTTTTAGAGAGGGGACTGGGTGGGACTGGGAGGGACTGGGAGCACTGGGAGAGGGATTGGAAATAGTCCTTGGCCGGTCTGGAGGCGTATTGTCACATCCAGGGGTTCTAGGGGGGTACTGGGGATACTGGGAGCACTGGGAGAGGGACTGGGAACAGCCTATGGTCAGTCTGGGGGCGTATTGTCACATCCAGGGGTTCTAGGGGGGACTGGGGATACTGGGAATACTGGGAGAGGGGCTGGGAGTGACTCATTGCCAGCCTGGAGGCGTATTGTCACATCCAGGGGTTTTAGAGAGGGGACTGGGAGGGACTGGGAGGGACTGGGAGCACTGGGAGAGGGATTGGGAATAGTCCTTGGTCAGTCTGGGGGCGTATTGTCACATCCAGGGGTTCTAGGGGGGATACTGGGGATACTGGGAGGGACTGGGAATGGCTCTTGGTCAGTCTGGAGGTGTATTGCCACATCCAGGGGTTCTAGGGGGGATACTGGGAGGGACTGGGAATACTGGGAGAGGGATTGGGAATAGTCCTTGGTCAGTCTGGAGGCGTATTGTCACATCCAGGGGTTCTAGGGGGGATACTGGGAGGGACTGGGAATACTGGGAGAGGGACTGGGAGTGACTCATTGCCAGCCTGGAGGCGTATTGTCACATCCAGGGGTTCTAGGGGGGTACTGGGGATACTGGGAGGGACTGGGAGCACTGGGAGGGACTGGGGACACCATGAGGACAAGGACAGGGAGGGGCTGGGAGGGGTTTTAGGGGGATACTGGGAGCACTGGGAGCACTGGGAGCGCCCTGGCTTTGGGATCACTGCCACACCCAGGGGGTCTGGAGGGGATACTGGGGATACTGGGAGGGACTGGGAGCACTGGGAGCGCCCCAGCTTTGGGATCACTGCCACATCCAGGGGGTCTGGAGGGGATACTGGGAGCACTGGGAGGGACTGGGAGGACTGGGATGGACTGGGGACACCATGAGGACAAGGACAGGGAGGGGCTGGGAGGGGTTTTAGGGGATACTGGGAGCACTGGGAGCACTGGGAGCACTGGGAGCTCCCAGCTTTGGGATCACTGCCACATCCAGGGGGTCTGGAGGGGATACTGGGAGCACTGGGAGCACTGGGAGCACTGGGAGCGCCCCAGCTTTGGGATCACTGCCACATCCAGGGGGTCTGGAGGGGATACTGGGAGCACTGGGAGCACTGGGAGGGCACCACACCAGCTCCCCCCATGTCCCCCAGTCACTTTTGGGGTCCCCCCCCCCTTTTTTTTTGTCCCCTCCCCCCGTGTCCCCTCCCCCACCCCAGGGACCCTTGGGCCGCCTCAGGGACCCCCCAGGACCCCCAAAATCCCTTCAGGGACCCCCAAAAACCCCCCCGGGACACCCCAAATCCCTTCAGGGACCCCCAAAAACCCTTCAGGGACCCCCAAACCCCCCAAGGGACCCCCCAAAACCCCCCGGGACCCCCCAAATCCCTTCAGGGACCCCAAAAACGGACCCCCAGCCCCTCCCCCCTCCGGGACCGTTTCTTATCTCGCCGCGTTTTATAAAGGGGGGGGGGGGGGGGGAGGGTGGGGGAGGGGCGCGGTGGGGGCGGGGCGCGATGGGGGAGGGGGGTGGGGGAGGGGAGCTGCGCCCCCCCCCGGAAAAAAAACAAAACAAAAAAAAAAACAACAACAAAAAAAATCTCGGAGAAAAACAAAACCAAAAAAAAAAAACCCAAAAAAACAAAAAAATATGAAAAACCCAAACCCGGCTGTGACAGTGCGATCGACCCCGTGACGTCACACGCGCAATGACGTCACCCCAACCCCCGCCTAGGTGACGTCATCCCCGGGCCCCTCCCCGTGGCTCCGGCCGTAAAGCGCGCGGCCGCGGCTGTCGCAAAGGGCGCGGGAGGGCGGGAAGCGCCTGTCGCAAATGCTGCGGGTTGCCATGGCGACCAGCGCTCTGCTTGGCGTTACCATGGGAACGGACCCGGGGTTTCCAAAACTTCCGGGGGACCCCAGAAACACCCCGAGAACCCCTAAAATCACCGCGGGGAACCCCAAAACCCCCGGGGGAGCCCCAGAAACCCCCCGGGGACCCAAAACCCTTCGGGAGGGCCCGAAACCCGCGCGAGGCGCCCTCTGAGGCGGAGGCGCCGTAAAGCGCCGCGGCGGTCGCAATGAATCGTTGGGTTACCATGGTTACCGCAGCGGCATTGCCGCAAAGAGAGGGGCGTTGTCATGGAGGCGCGGTGGGGGGGGAGGCCGTAAAGCGCGACGATGGGGGTTACCACGGTGACGCCGTAAAGCGAGGGGGCGGCCGTCGCGAAATCCCGCGTCGCCGCGGCGACGGCGCGGCGAGGCGGGCATCGCCGTAAAGCGCGGCGGCGTTGCCGCGGTAACGGCCGCAAAGCGCGCGCGGCGCGCGCGGCAGTGTCGCGTTGGCGCGCAGTCATGGCGGTGCCGAACGGGGCCGGGGCCGCGGGCGGGACGGGCCCGGGGCTCGGGCTGGGGCCGGCGGGGCCCGGCGGCGGCGGGAGCGGCCTCAGAGCCGCGGCCGGGCTCTACGAGCAGCTCAAGGGCGAGTGGGGCCGCAAGAGCCCCAACCTGGCCAAGTGCGGGGAGGCGCTGGGCCGGCTGAAGGTGAGGGCGGGGGCGGAGCTGAGGGGGTTTTGGGGGGAGTCTGAGGGGATTTTGGGGGAGCTGAGGGGATTTTGGGGGAGCTGAGGGGATTTTGGGGGGGGTCTGAGGGGGTTTTGGGGGGAGTCTGAGGGGATTTTGGGGGTTCTGAGGGGATTTGGGGGTCTGAGGGGATTTTGGTATTTCTGAGGGGATTTTGGGGGTTCTGAGGGAATTTTGAGATTTCTGACGGAATTTGGAGGGTTCCTGTGGGGATTTTGGGGTTTCTGAGGCGATTTTGGTGGTTCCTGAGGGGATTTTGGGGGAGTCTGAAGTGATTTTGGGGGGTTCTGAGGGGATTTTTTGGGTGTTCCCGAGGGGATTTGGGTGTTCCTGAGGGAATTTTGGGTGTTCCTGAGGGAATTTTGGGGTTCCTGAAGTGATTTTGGGGGGTTCTGAGGGAATTTTGGGTGTTCCTGAGGGGATTTTGGGTGTTCCT
Organism: Oenanthe melanoleuca; assembly: GCF_029582105.1. Taxonomy (NCBI): domain Eukaryota; kingdom Metazoa; phylum Chordata; class Aves; order Passeriformes; family Muscicapidae; genus Oenanthe; species Oenanthe melanoleuca. Next base: position 6,054,751 of record NC_079358.1, read on the forward strand.
GAGGGGATTTTGGGGGGTTCCTGAGGGAATTTTGGGGGGAGTCAGAGGGGATTTTGGTATTTCTGGGGGAATTTTGGGAGTTCCTGAGGGGATTTTGGGAGTTCCTGAGGGGATTTTGAGATTTCTGAGGGAATTTGGAGGGTTCCTGAGGGAATTTTGGGGGTTCTGAGGCGATTTTGGGGGACTCTGAGGGGATTTTGGGGTTCCTGAAGGGATTTTGGTGGGTTCTGAGGAGATTTTGGGGGTTTCTGAGGGGATTTTGAGATTTTTGAGGGAATTTGGAGGATTCCTGAGGGGATTTTGGTGGGTTCTGAGGAGATTTTTGGGGTTTCTGAGGGGATTTTTGGGTACCTGAGGAGATTATGGGGTTCTGAGGGGATTTTTGGGGTTCTGAGGGGTTCCCTCGTTTTTGGGGTGCTGGGGCTGAGGGAATTTTGGGTTTCAGGGGGGGTTCCCCAGTTTTTGGGGATTCCCAGGATTTTTTGGGAGTTCCTGTTCCATCATTTCCTGCCTGGGCTGTAAACAGCAATTAGCACTGAATCACTAATTACCCGGGTCATTAATTACCTGGGTGGGTGGGGGCTGGGGGGAGGCTGGGATTCCCCAAATCCTTTTGGGACCGCCCCCAAAAATCCCCAAATTCCCCCAAAATCCCCCAAATTCCCTCCCAGGTCGCTCTGCTGGATCTGAATTTCCTGCCGACCTCTGGCTCTGCCATGACCAAACAGCAGCTGCTCCTGGCCCGTGAGTGCCCCAAAATGGCCCCAAAAATGGGCCAAAATCATCCCAAAAAATGGCCCAAAATCACCCCCAAAATCGCCCCAAAAATGGCCCAAATCACCCAAAAAATGGCCACAAATCAGCCCCGAAAATGGCCCAAAATCACACCCAAAAAATAGCCCAAGAATGGCCCAAAATCACCCCAAAAATGGCCCAAAATCACCCCCAAAATCGCCCCAAAAATGGCCCCAAAAATGGCTCAAAATCACCCCAAAAATGGCCCAAATCACCCAAAAAATGGCCACAAATCAGCCCCGAAAATGGCCCAAAACCACCCCCAAAAAATAGCCCAAGAATGGCCCAAAATCATCCCAGAAATGGCCCAAAAATGGTTCAAAATCACCCCAGAAATGGCCCCAAAATGGTTCAAAATCACCCCAAGAAATGGCCCAAAATAACTCCAAAAATAACTCAAAACCACCCCAGAAATGGCCCCAAAATGGTTCAAAATCACCCCAGAAATGGCCCAAAATCACCCAAAAATGGCCCAAAATCACCCCAAAAATGGCCCAAAATCACTCCAAAAATGGCCCAAAATCACCCCAAAAATGGCCCCAAAAATGTCCCCAAATCACCCCAAAAATGGCCCAAAATCACCCCCAAAAATGGCCCAAAAATCACCCGAAAATCTCCCTCATCCCAGGGGATCTCCCTTCCCAGAATTCCCACAAAATTCTTCACAAATTCTCTGAATTTCCACAAAGTTCTCTCCAAATCCCAAATCCCCCCTGACCCTTCTCCCAGCCCCAAATCCCGAATTGTTCCCGTTCCCAGGGGACATCCTGGAGACTGGGGCCCAGTGGAGCATCCTGAGGAAGGAAAAGTCTCCAAAATCCCCCCAAAATCCCATTGAAACCCCCCAAAATCCCCCAGATTTCCCCAAAAATCCCCCCCAAATTCCATTTCAAATCCCCCAAATCCCATTGAAACCCCCCCAGATCCCCGAGATTTCCCTCCAAATCCCGAATTGTTCCCGTTCCCAGGGGACATTCTGGAGATCGGGGCCCAGTGGAGCATCCTGAGGAAGGAAATCCCCCCCAAATCCCCCCAAAATCCCATTGAAATCCCCCCAAAATCCCATCCAACCCCCCCCAAATCCCCCAAATTTCCCCCAAATCCCGAATTGTTCCCGTTCCCAGGGGACATCCTGGAGATTGGGGCCCAGTGGAGCATCCTGAGGAAGGAAAAGCCTCCAAAATCCCATCCAACCCCCCCCAAACCCCCAAATCCCCCAGATTTTCCCCAAATCCTGAATTGTTCCCGTTCCCAGGGGACATTCTGGAGATTGGGGCCCAGTGGAGCATCCTGAGGAAGGAAAAGCCTCCAAAATCCCCCCAAAATCCCATTGAAATCCCCCCAAATCCCCCCAAATTCCCCCCAAATCCCGAATTGTTCCCGTTCCCAGGGGACATCCTGGAGATCGGGGCCCAGTGGAGCATCCTGAGGAAGGAAACCCCCCCAAATCCCCCAAATTCCATCCAAACCCCCCCAAAATCCCCCAAATCCCATTGAAACCCCCCCAAATCCCCCAGATTTCCCCCCAAATCCCGAATTGTTCCCGTTCCCAGGGGACATCCTGGAGATCGGGGCCCAGTGGAGCATCCTGAGGAAGGACATTCCCTCCTTCGAGCGCTACATGGCCCAGCTCAAGTGCTACTACTTCGACTACAAGTGAGGGGGGGGCTCTGGGGGGGGTTTTCAGGGGCTTTGGGGGGCTCTAGGGGGGCTTTGGGGGGCTCTGGAGGGGATTTTGGGGGTTTTAGGTGGGTCTGAGGGGGCTTTGGGGGATTCTGGGTGGGCTTTGAGAGGCTCTGGGTGGTCTCTGAAGGGCTTTGAGAGGCTCTGGGGGGGCTTTGGGGGGACTCCGGGAATCTGGAGGGGATTTTGGGGTGTTTTAGGTGGGTCTGAGGGGGCTTTGGGGGGCTCTGGGGGGATTTTAGGGGACTCTGGGGGGGTTTTGAGGGGTTCTGGGGGGACTCTGTGGGAATTTGGGGAGATCTGGAGGGGATTTTGGGGGGTTTTAGTGGGTCTGAGGGGTTTTAGGGGGCTCTGGGGGGCTTTGGGGCATTGGAGGGGTTCTGGGGGGGCTTTGGGGAGCTCTGGGGGGGATTTTGGGGGGTTTTAGGTGGGTCTGAGGGGGCTTTGGGGGGCTCTGGAGGGTTTTAGGGACTCTGGGGGGCTTTGGGGGGGTTCTGGGGGGCTCTGAGAGGAGTTTTGAGGAGCTTTAGAGGATTTTTGGGGGGCTCTGAGGGGCTTTGGGGCACTTTGAGGGGTTCTGGGGGGTTTGGGGGGGCTCTGGGGGGGGTCTCTTCGTGCTCCCAGAACCATCCAGAACATTCCAGAACCCACTCAGGGGGGAGCTGCCCGAGCTGGTGTTCAGCTGGGGCTGATCCTGGGGGGCTCTGGGTGGTTCTGGGGGTCTCAGGGGGGTCTCTGGGTTGTTCTGGGGGGGTCTCAGGGGGTCTCTGGGTGCTCCCAGACCCCCCCAGAACATTCTGGGACATTCTGGAACACTCTGGAACCCCCCAGGGAGGAGCTGCCCGAGTCGGCCTCGCGCCACCAGCTGCTGATCCTGGGGGGTCTGGGGGTCTCTGAGGGTCTCTGAGGGTCTCTGAGGGTCTCTGGCTGGTTCAGGGGGGGTCTCAGGGGGTCTCTGGGTGCTCCCAGAACATTCTGGAACGTTCTGGACCCCCAGGGAGGAGCTGCCCGAGTCGGCCTCGCGCCACCAGCTGCTGATCCTGGGGGGTCTCTGGGTTGTTCTGGGGGACTCTGGGGGTCTCAGGGGGTCTCTGGGTATCTCTGGGTGGTTCTGGGGGGTCTCAGGGGGGTCTCAGGGGGTCTCTGGGTGCTCCCAGAACATTCTGGAACATTCTGGACCCCCAGGGAGGAGCTGCCCGAGTCGGCCTCGCGCCACCAGCTGCTGATCCTGGGGGGGTCTGGGGGTCTCTGGTTGGTTCTGGGGGGTCTCAGGGGGTCTCAGGGGGTCTCAAGGTTCTCCCAGTACCCCCCAGAACATTCTGGATCCCCCAGGGAGGAGCTGCCCGAGTCGGCCTCGCGCCACCAGCTGCTGATCCTGGGGGGGTCTGGGTTGTTCTGGGGGTCTCAGGGGGTCTCAGGGGGTCTCTGGGTGCTCCCAGAACATTCTGGAACACTCTGGATCCCCCAGGGAGGAGCTGCCCGAGTCGGCCTCGCGCCACCAGCTGCTGGGGCTGAACCTGCTGTTCCTGCTGTCCCAGAACCGCGTGGCCGAGTTCCACACGGAGCTGGAGCGGCTGCCGGCGCCCGACATCCAGGGGAACCTGTTCATCAGGCACCCCGTGTCCCTGGAGCAGGTCTGGGGTCCTGGGGGGTCCTGGGGGGTCCTGAACATCCAGGGGAACCTGTTCATCAGGCACCCCGTGTCCCTGGAGCAGGTCTGGGGGTCCTGGGGGGGTTTGGGGGGTCCTGGGGGGGTTTGGGGGGCATTTGGGGGGTCCTGAACATCCAGGGGAACCTGTTCATCAGGCACCCCGTGTCCCTGGAGCAGGTCTGGGGGGTTTGGGGGGTCCTGGGGGGGTTTGGGGGGTCCAGGGGAACCTGTTCATCAGGCACCCCGTGTCCCTGGAGCAGGTGGGGGGTCCTGGGGGGGTTTGGGGGGGTCCTGGGGGATCCTGAGGGGGATTTTGGGGGTCCTGGGGGGGTTTGGGGGGTCCTGGGGGGTCCAGGGGAACCTGTTCATCAGGCACCCCGTGTCCCTGGAGCAGGTCTGGGGGTCCTGGGGGGTCCTGGGGGGGATTTGGGGGGTCCTGGGGGGGTCCTGGAGTAGGTTTAGAGGAATTCTGGGGGGTCCTGAGGAGAATTTGAGGGGGGTTAGGGGGGATTTGGGGAGATTTTGAAGAAATTTTGGGGCTGGAATTTCACCTGGAGCAGGTTTGGGGGGATTTTGGGGGGTCCTGAGGGGATTTTGGGGGTTCCTGGGGGGATTTTGGGGGTTCCTTAGGGGATTTTGGGGGATCCTGGGGGAGGATTTTGGGGAGATTTGGGAGCTGGAATTCCAGGGGAACCCAGAATCCCATTTCTGGGATGTTTTATTCCATTTTTGGGATGTTTTATCCAGTTTTTGGATTATTCTATCCCATTTTTGGATTATTCCATTTTTTGAGATGTTTTATCCATTTTTTGAGATGTTTTATCCATTTTTTGGGTCTTTTACCCCATTTTTGAGATATTTTACCCCATTTTTGAGATATTTTATCCCATTTTTGAATATTTTATCCCATTTTTGGGATGTTCTATCCCATTGTTGAGATGTTTTACCACTTTTTGGGTGTTTTATCCCATTTTTAGGGTCTTTTACCCCATTTTTAGGATGTTTTATCCCATTACTGGGATGTTTTACCTCATTTTTGGCTGTTTTACCCCATTTTTGGGTTGTTTTACCCCATTTTAAAGAAGTTCTATCCCATTTTAAAGAAGTTTTATCCCATTTTAAAGAACTTTTATCCCATTTTAAAGAACTTTTATCCCATTTTAGGATGTTTTTTCCCATTTTTAGGATGTTTTATCCCAATTTTAGGATGTTTTATCCCAATTTTAGGGTGTTTAATCCCAATTTTAGCATGTTTTATCCCATTTTTGGGATGTTTTATCCCATTTTTAGGATGTTTTATCCCATTTTCGAGCTGTTTTACCCAATTTTGGGATTTTTATCCCATTTTTATCCCCAGTACCTGATGGAGGGCAGCTACAACAAAGTGTTCCTGGCCAAGGGCAACATCCCAGCAGAGAGCTACACCTTCTTCATTGACATCCTGCTGGACACCATCAGGTCTGGGAGCCCAAAATCATCCTAAAATCACCCCAAAATTACCCAAAATTACCCCAAAATCATCCTGAGCCCCAAATCCCCACTGAAATATCCCAAAATCCACCCAAACCCTCACCTGGCACAGCTCCACCTTCTTCATTGGCATCCTGCTGGACACCATCAGGTCTGGGAGCCCAAAATCCTCCAAAATCATCCTAAAATCAGCCCAAAATTACCCAAAATCATCCTAAAATCATCCTAAAATCATCCTGAGCCCCAAATCCCCACTGGAATATCCCAAATCCACCCAAACCCTCACCTGGCACAGCTCCACCTTCTTCATTCAGATCTGGGACCCCAAAATCCTCCAAAATCAGCCCAAAATCATCCTAAAATCATCCCAAAATCATCCTAAAATCATCCCAAAATCCCCCTGAGCCCCAAATTCCCACTGGAATATCCCAAAATCCACCCAAACCCTCACCTGGCACAGCTCCACCTTCTTCATTCAGATCTGGGACCCCAAAATCCTCCAAAATCAGCCCAAAATTACCCAAAATCATCCTAAAATCATCCCAAAATCAGCCCAAAATCATCCTAAAATCATCCCAAAATCCCCCTGAGCCCCAAATCCCCACTGGAATATCCCAAATCCACCCCAACCCTCACCTGGCACAGCTACACCTTCTTCATTCAGATCTGGGACCCCAAAATCCTCCAAAATCATCCCAAAAATTACCCAAAATCATCCCAAAATCATCCTAAAATCATCCTGAGCCCCAAATCCCCACTGGAATATCCCAAATCCACCCAAACCCTCACCTGGCACAGCTCCACCTTCTTCCTTCAGATCTGGGACCCCAAAATCCTCCAAAATCATCCCAAAATTACCCAAAATCATCCTAAAATCATCCCAAAATCCCCCAAAATCATCTTAAAATCATCCCAAAATCATCCTGAGCCCCAAATTCCCACTGGAATATCCCAAATCCACCCAAACCCTCACCTGGCACAGCTCCACCTTCTTCCTTCAGATCTGGGACCCCAAATCCCCCAAAATCAGCCCAAAATCATCCTAAAATCAGCCCAAAATCATCCTGAGCCCCAAATCCCCACTGGAATATCCCAAATCCACCCCAAATTCTCACCTGGCACAGCTACACCTTCTTCATTGACATCCTGCTGGACACCATCAGGTCTGGGAGCCCAAAATCCCCCAAAATCCTCCAAAATCAGCCCAAAATCAGCCCAAAATCATCCTAAAATCATCCTGAGCCCCAAATCCCCACTGGAATATCCCAAATCCACCCCAACCCTCACCTGGCACAGCTCCACCTTCTTCATTCAGATCTGGGACCCCAAAATCCCCCAAAATCACCCAAAATCATCCTAAAATCATCCCAAAATCATCCTGAGCCCCAAATTCCCACTGGAATATCCCAAATCCACCCCAAATTCTCACCTGGCACAGCTCCACCTTTTCATTCAGATCTGGGACCCCAAAATCTTCCCAAAACGTTTCTCTCATCCCCCAAATTTTCTAATTTCCCCCAAACTTCCTCAGAAAATGCCCCAAAATCCCCTCTGACCCCCCCAAAATCCCTCAAACCCCCAAATTCCCCCCTCAAACCCCCCCAGTATTCCCCCAAAATCCCCTCTTGGAGCCCCCAAAATCCCCTCTGACCCCCCCAAAATCCCCTCTGACCCTCCCAAAATCCCCTCTGACCCCCCCAAAATCCCCTCTGACCCTCCCAAAATCCCCTCTGAGCCCCCAAAATCTCCTCTGACCCCCCCAAACCCCCCTGTGACCCCCCCAAACCCCCTCCAGACCCCCCAATACTCCCCCCCAAAGCCCCTGTGACCCCCCAATCCCCCTGTGACCCCCTTAAACTTGCCTCAAATCCCCCAATTTCCCCACAAACCCCCCTGTGACCCCCCAAATCCCTGTGACCCCCCAAATCCCCTCCAGACCCCCCAAAACCCCCTGTGACCCCCCAAACCCCCTGTGAGCCCCTTGAACTTGCCTCAAATCCCCCAATTTCCCCCCAAACCCCCCTGTGACCCCCCTGTGACCCCCCAAATCCCTGTGAACCCCCAAATCCCCTGTGACCCCCTCCAGACCCCTCAATTTCCCCCCCAAACCCCCCTGTGACCCCCCTGTGACCCCCCAAACCCCCTGTGACCCCCCTGTGACCCCCCAAACCCCCCTGTGACCCCCCTGTGACCCCCTGTGACCCCCCAATCCCCCTGTGACCCCCTTAAACTTGCCTCAAATCCCCCAATTTCCCCCCCAATCCCCCTGTGACCCCCCGGTGACCCCCCAAATCCCTGTGAACCCCCAAAGCCCCTGTGACCCCCCTCAAAATCTCCTCTGACCCCCCCCAAACCCCCCTGTGACCCCTGTGACCCCCCTGTGCCCCCCCAAACCGCAGGGACGAGATCGCCGGCTGCATCGAGGCCGCCTACGAGCGGATCCTGTTCCCCGAGGCCGCGCGGATCCTGTTCTTCAGCTCGCCCCGGAAAATGACTGACTACGCCAAGAAGGTACAGGGGGGCCAAGAACACCCTGAAACAGCCCTGAAACACCCTGAGATAACCCAAAAACACCCTGAGATAGCCCAAAAACACCCTGAGATACCCCGAAACACCCTGAGATAGCCCAAAAACACCCTGAAACAGCCTGAAACACCCTGAGATAGCCCAAAAACAGCCTGAAACAGCCTGAAATACCCTGAGATAGCCCAAAAACATCCCAAAAACACCCTGAGATAGCCCAAAAACACCCTGAAACAGCCTGAGATAGCCCAAAAACACCCTAAGAAATGACTGACTACGCCAAGAAGGTACCGGGGGGCCAAAAACACCTCAAATACACCCTGAAACAGCCTGAAACAGCCTGAGATAACCCAAAAACCACCCCAGGAAATGACTGACTACGCCAAGAAGGTACAGGGGGGCTGAAACACCCCAAATACACCCTGAAACAGCCTGAAACACCCTGAGATAGCCCAAAAACACCCTAAAACAACCTGAAACACCCTGAGATAGCCCAAAAACAGCCTGAAACAGCCTGAGATAGCCCAAAAACATCCCAAAAACACCCTGAGATAGCCCAAAAACACCCTGAAACAGCCTGAGATAGCCCAAAAACACCCTAAGAAATGACTGACTACGCCAAGAAGGTACCGGGGGGCCAAAAACACCTCAAATACACCCTGAAACAGCCTGAAACAGCCTGAGATAGCCCAAAACCACCCTGAGACAGCCCAAAAACACCCTGAAACACCCTGAGATAGCCCATAAACAGCCTGAAACAGCCTGAAACACCCTGAGATAGCCCAGAAACACCCCGGGAAATGACTGACTACGCCAAGAAGGTACAGGGGGCTGAAACACCTCAAATACACCCTGAAACAGCCTGAAACAGCCTGAGATAGCCCAAAAACAGCCTGAAACACCCTGAAAACACCCTGAGATAGCCCAAAAACACCCTGGAACAGCCTGAAACACCCTGAGATAGCCCAAAAACAGCCTGAAACAGCCTGAAACACCCTGAGATAGCCCAAAAACACCCTGAAACACCCTGAAACAGCCTGAGATAGCCCAAAAACATCCCAAAAACACCCTGAGATAGCCCAAAACCACCCTGAAACACCCTGAAACACCCTGAGATAGCCCAAAAACAGCCTGAGATAGCCCAAAAACACCCTGAAACAGCCTGAAACAGCCTGAGATAGCCCAAAAACATCCCAAAATACCCCAAAAACACCCTGAAACACCCCGAAAACACCCTGAGATAGCCCAAAAACAGCCTGAAACACCCTGAGATAGCCCAAAAACCACCCCAGGAAATGACTGACTACGCCAAGAAGGTACAGGGGAGCCCAAAAACACCCTGAAACACCCAAAAAACACCCTGAAACACCCCAAAACCACCCTGAGATAGCCCAAAATACCCCAAAAACACCCTGAAACACCCCAAAAGCATCCCAAAATACCCCTGAAACACTCTGAGATACCCCAAAAACACCCTGAAACACCCCGAAAACACCCTGAAACACCCCAAAAACACCCTGAAAGACCCCCAAAACACCCCGGAATACTCCAAAAACACCCTGAGATAGCCCAAAAACCACCCCAAAAAAAGACTGACTGCGCCAGGAAGGTACAGGGGAGCCCAAAAACACCCCAAAAACACCCTGAAACACCCAAAAATACCCTGAAATATCCCAAAACCAACCTGAAACACCCTGAGATAACTCAAAACCACCCCAAATCCCCCCAAATCCACCCCAAACACCCCAAATCCCCCCAAATCCACCCCAAACACCCCAAATCCCCCCCCAAACACCCCAATATCCACTCCAGACTCCCCAAGTCCCCCCAAAACTCACCAATATCCCCCCAAAACCCTCTAAAATCCACCCCAAGCACCCCAAACCCACCCCAAGCACCCCAATATCCACCCCAAACACCCCAAATTCCCCCCAAATCTTCTCCAAACACCCCAAATCCCCTCAAAATCCACCCCAAACACCCCAAATCCCCCCAAATCCCCCCAATATCCACTCCAGACACTCCAAATCCCCCCAAAACTCACCAATATCCACCCCAAACCCTCTAAAATCCACCCCAAACATCCCAAATCCACCCCAAACACCCCAATATCCACCCCAAACCCACCCCAAACACCCCAAACCTTCCCCAAACACCCCAAATACCCCCCAAATCCCCCCAATAACCACTCTAGACACTCCAAATCCCCCCAAAACTCACCAATACCCACCCCAAAGCCTCTAAAATCCACCCCAAACATCCCTAATCCCCCCCAAATCCCCCCAATATCCACCCCAAACACCCCAAATCCCCCCTTTAACCCTTTCTCTCCCTCCCCCAGCGGGGCTGGGTGCTGGGCCCCTCCAACTATTACAGTGTGGGGGGGTGACCCCAAACACCCCAAACACCCCCCAAACACCCCAACATCCACCCCAAACACCCCTCAAATCCCCCCAATATCCACCCCAAACACCCCAAATCCCCCCTTTAACCCTTTCTCTCCCTCCCCCAGCGGGGCTGGGTGCTGGGCCCCTCCAACTATTACAGTGTGGGGGGGTGACCCCAAACACCCCAAATCCCCCCCAAATCACCCCAATACCCACCCCAAACACCCCTCAAATCCCCCCAATATCCACCCCAAACACCCCTCAAATCCCCCTAAACCTTCCCCAAACACCCCAAATCCCCCCCAAATCCCCCCAATATCCACTCCAGACTCCCCAAATCCCCCCCAAACACCCCAATATCCATCCCAAACACCCCAAATTCCCCCCCAAACACCCTTTAACCCTTTCCCTTCCCCTCTTTAATCCTTTTTTCTCCCTGCCAGCGGGGCTGGGTGCTGGGCCCCTCCAACTATTACAGTGTGGGGGGGTGACCCCAAACACCCCAAATCCCCCAAACACCCCAATATCCACCCCAAACACCCCTCAAATCCCCCTAAACCTTCCCCAAACACCCCAAATCCCCCCAATACCCACCCCAAACACCCCAATATCCACTCCAGACTCCCCAAATGCCCCCCAAAACTCACCAATACCCCCCCCCAAACACCCCAATACCCACCCCAAACACCCTAAATCCCCCCCAAACACCCCAAATTCCCCCCCCAAACCCCCTTTAACCCTTTCTCTCCCTGCCAGCGGGGCTGGGTGCTGGGCCCCTCCAACTATTACAGTGTGGGGGGGGTGACCCCAAACACCCCAAACTCCCCCAAACCTTCCCCAAACACCCCAAATCCCCCCAAATCCCCCCAATATCCACTCTAGACACTCCAAATCCTCCCAAAACTCACCAATATCCACCCCAAACCCTCTAAAATCCACCCCAAACATCCCTAATCCCCCCCAAATCCCCCCAATATCCACCCCAAACACCCCAAATCCCCCTTTAACCCTTTCTCTCCCTCCCCCAGCAGGGCTGGGTGCTGGGCCCCTCCAACTATTACAGTGTGGAGGGGTGACCCCAAACACCCCAAACCCCCCAAATCCCCCCAATACCCACCCCAAACACCCCAATATCCACCCCAAACACCCCTCAAATCCCCCCAAACCTTCCCCAAACTCCCCAAATCCCCCCAGATCCCCCCAATATCCACTCGACTCCCCAAATCCCCCCCAAAACTCACCAATACCCACCCCAAACACCCCAAATCCCCTCCAAACTGCCCAATACCCCCCCAAATCCCTCCAATACCCACCCCAAGCACCCCAATATTCCCCCCAAACCTTCCCCAATCACCCCAATACCCACCCCAAACCCCTCCTGACCCCCCAATACCCACCCCAAACACCCCAAATTCCCCCTTTAACCCTTTTTTCTCTCCCTGCCAGCGGGGCTGGGTGCTGGGCCCCTCCAACTATTACAGCTTCGGGGGGCGGCAGCAGAAGGCCGAGGACCCCCCGATCCCCTCGACAGAACTGGCCACGCAGGTGATCGAGTACGCCCGGCAGCTGGAGATGATTGTGTGACCCCAAAAACACCTGAACCCCCTCCTGTCACCCCTCCTGTCACCCCTCCTGTCACCCCTCCTGTCACCCCCTCCTGTCACCCCCTCCAGGGTTTTCAACGTTTCCATTTTTTTTTTTGGTTTTTTTTTTTTTTTTTTTTTTTTTTTTTTTTTTCCCCCCAATGAGGGTTGAACTGTTGCCTCGCCTCAAAATCTTGTTTATTTTTATTTTTTTTGGGGTTTTAAAGGGGTTTAATTCTTTTTTTTTGGTTTTTTTTTCCAATGAGGGTTGAACAGTTGGAAGGTGGTTTGGGCCTCTCAGCAAAATCTTGTTTATTTTTATTTTTTTGGGGTTTAAAAAGGGTTTTAATTCTTTTTTTTTGTTTTTTTCCCCAATGAGGGTTCAACAGTTGCCTCGCAGCAAAATCTTGTTTATTTTTATTTTTTTGGGGTTTAAAAAGGGTTTTAATTCTTTTTTTTTTTGTTTTTTCCCCAATGGGGGTTCAACAGTTGCCTCGCATCAAAATCTTGTTTATTTTTACTTTTTTGGGGTTTCCAAGGGATTTAATTGTTTTTTTTTTTTTCCAAATGAACAGTTGGAAGGTGGTTTGGGCCTCACAGCAAAATTTTGTTTATTTTTATTTTTTTGGGGTTTTAAAAAGGGTTTTAATTCTTTTTTTTTGTTTTTTTTTTTTCCAATGAGGGTTGAACAGTTGCCTCGCAGCAAAATCTTGTTTATTTTTATTTTTTTTGGGGTTTTTAAAGGGGTTTAATTTTATTTTTTGGGGTAGTTATGTGTTTAAAATTGGTGTTGGGGGGGTTTGATTTCCATTTTCCTTCTGTTGTGTTTTGGGGGGGAGTCAAAGTGAGGGATCCCAGCCCCCCAAATTCCCATTTTTATCTCAACTTCCCCAAATTTTTGGGAGATTTCACGATTTCAAAGGTTTTTTTGGTGGGGATTTGGGGACCCCCCCTGCACCCCCTTTTTGGGCAGTATTGGGGGGCTGAGCCCCCTCCTCCTAAACATGGACCCCAAAATGTTTCAATAAAGTTCTGGAGCCGAAATTTGGGGGGTCTGGGCCCATTTTTGGGGGGTCTGAGATAATTTTGGGGGGTCTGGGTCCATTTGGGGGGTCTGAGATAATTTTGGGGGGTCTGAGCCCATTTTGGGGAGTCTGAGATCATTTTTGGGGGGTCTGGGTCCATTTTAGGGGGTCTGGGCAAATTTTTTGGGGGGTCTGTGATAATTTTGGGGGGTCTGGGCTGATTTTGGGGGTTCTGGGCTCATTTTGGGGCTTCTGGATCCATTTTGGGGGTCTGGGTCCATTTGGGGAGTCTGAGATAATTTTGGGGGGTCTGAGCCCATTTTGGGGGTCTGGGTCCCATTTTTGGGGGAGGTTGGTCTAATTTTGGGGGGTCTGAGCCCATTTTGGGGGGTCTGGGCTGATTTTGGGGGGCTCTGGGTCCATTTTAGGGGGTCTGGATCCATTTTGGGGGCTCTGGGTCCATTTGGGGGGTCTGAGATAATTTCGGGGGGTCTGAGCCCATTTTTGGGGAGTCTGAGATCATTTTTGGGGGGTCTGGGTCCATTTTAGGGGGTCTGGGCAAATTTTTTGGGGGCTCTGTGATAATTTTGGGGGGTCTGGCCTCATTTTGGGGGGTCTGGGCCCATTTTTGGGGGGGTTGGTCTAATTTTGGGGGCTTTGAGCCCATTTTGGGGGGTCTGGGCCCATTTTGGGGGGTCTGGGCTGATTTTGGGGGTTCTGAGCCCATTTTGGGGCTTCTGGATCCATTTTTGGGGTCTGGGCCCATTTTTTGGGGGGTCTGAAATAATTTTGGGGGGTCTGGGTCCATTTTGGGGGGTCTGGGCTCATTTTGGGGGTCTGGGTCCATTTTAGGGGGTCTGGGCTCATTTTGGGGGGTCTGGGCCCAATTTTTGGGGGGTCTAAGATAATTTTAGGGGGTCTGGGTCCATTTTTGGGGGTCTGGGCTCATTTTGGGGGGTCTGAGCACATTTTTGGGGGGTCTGGGCTCATTTTGGGGGGGTCTGATAATTTTGGGGTCTGAGATAATTTTGGGGGGGTCTGAGCCCATTTTGGGGGCTCTTGGTCCATTTTAGGGGTTCTGAGCCCGATTTTGGGGGGTCTGGGCTCATTTTGGGGAACCTGAGCCCATTTTGGGGGTTCTGAGATAATTTTGGGGGTCTGGGTCCATTTTTGGGAGCAATCGATCACAGGCATTGATAATCGATCCCAGAGCGATCGATCACAGGCATTGATAATCGATCCCAGAGCGATCGATCACAGGCATTGATAATCGATCCCAGAGCGATCGATCGCAGGCATTGATGATCGATCCCAGAGCGATCGATCACAGGCATTGATAATCGATCCCAGAGCGATCGATCACAGGCATTGATAATCGATCCCAGGCATTGATAATCGATCCCAGAGCAATCGATCCCAGGCATTGATAATCGATCCCAGAGCAATCGATCACAGGCATTGATAATCGATCCCAGAGCGGTTGATCACAGGCATTGATAATCGATCCCAGAGCGATCGATCACAGGCATTGATAATCGATCCCAGAGCGATCGATCACAGGCATCAATAATCGATCCCAGAGTGATCGATCACAGGCATTGATAATCGATCCCAGAGCGATCGATCACAGGCATCGATAATCGATCCCAGAGCGATCGATCACAGGCATTGATAATCGATCCCAGAGCGATCGATCACAGGCATTGATAATCGATCCCAGAGCGATCGATCACAGGCATTGATAATCGATCCCAGAGCGATCGATCACAGGCATCGATAATCGATCCCAGAGCGATCGATCACAGGTATCGATAATCGATCCCAGAGCGATCGATGGCAGGCATCGATAATCGATCCCAGAGTGATCGATCACAGGCATTGATAATCGATCCCAGAGCGATCGATCACAGGCATCGATAATTGATCCCAGAGTGATCGATCACAGGCATCGATAATCGATCCCAGAGCGATTGATCACAGGTATTGATAATCGATCCCAGAGCGATCGATGGCAGGCATCGATAATCGATCCCAGAGCGATCGATCACAGGCATTGATAATCGATCCCAGAGCGATCGATCGCAGGCATTGATAATCGATCCCAGAGCGATCGATCACAGGCATCGATAATCGATCCCAGAGTGATCGATCACAGGCATTGATAATCGATCCCAGAGCGATCGATCACAGGCATTGATAATCGATCCCAGAGCGATCGATCACAGGCATTGATAATCGATCCCAGAGCGATCGATCACAGGCATTGATAATCGATCCCAGAGCGATCGATCACAGGCATCGATAATCGATCCCAGAGTGATTGATCACAGGCATCGATAATCGATCCCAGAGTGATTGATCACAGGTATTGATAATCGATCCCAGAGCGATCGATCGCAGGCATTGATAATCGATCCCAGAGCGATCGATCACAGGCATTGATAATCGATCCCAGAGCGATCGATGGCAGGCATTGATAATCGATCCCAGAGCGATCGATCACAGGCATTGATAATCGATCCCAGAGCGATCGATGGCAGGCATTGATAATCGATCCCAGAGCGATCGATCCACAGGCATTGATAATCGATCACAGGCATTGATAATCGATCCCAGAGCGATCGATCGCAGGCATTGATAATCGATCCCAGAGCGATCGATCACAGGCATTGATAATCGATCCCAGAGTGATCGATCGCAGGCACACGCAGTCGAGCCCAGAGTGATTGATCAGCAGGGATGGGCAATCGATCACAGATCAATCGATCGGCAGACATCAGCAATTGATCCCTGAGCAATCGATCCACAGGCATTAAGAATCGAGCTGGGAGCAATCGATCACAGGCATTGGTGATCGATCACAGGTATTGGTAATCGATCCCAGAGCAATCGATCACAGGTATTGGTGATCGATCACAGGTATTGGCAATCGATCCCAGAGCAATCGATGACAGGTATTGGTGATCGATCACAGATCAATCGATCCCTGAGCAATCGATCACAAGTATTGGTTATCGATCCCAGATCAATCGATCACAGGTATTGGTAATCTATCCCAGAGCAATGGATCACAGACATTGGTTATTGATCCCAGAGCAATTGATCAGCAGGCTTGAGCAATCGATCACAGGTATTGGTTATTGATCCCAGAGTGTTTGATCAGCAGGGATGGGCAATCGATCCCAGATCAATAGATCAACAGACATCAGCAATCGATCCCAGAGCGATCGATCACAGGCATTGGTAATCAATTCAGGAGCAATCGATCACCAGGTACGAGCAATCGATCCCTGAGCAATCGATCCCAGGTATTGGTTATTGATTCCAGATCAATCGATCCCTGAGCAATCGATCACAGGTATTGGTTATTGATTCCAGATCAATCGATCCCTGAGCAATCGATCACAGGTATTGGTTATTGATCCCAGAGCAATCGATCCCTGAGCAATCGATCCCTGAGCAATCGATCCCAGGCATTGGTTATTGATCCCAGAGCAATCGATCCCAGGTATTGGTTATTGATCCCAGAGCAATCGATCCCTGAGCAGTCGATCCCAGGTATTGGTTATTGATCCCAGAGCAATCGATCCCAGATCAATTGATCACAGGTATTCGTTATTGATCCCAGATCAATCGATCAGCATGGGGGTTTCTCGGTTTTCCTTTTTTTTCTTTAAGGGGTTTTTGGACTTTTCATTCATTCATTCATTCAATCATTCATTCATTCATTTATTCATTCATTCATTCATTCATTTATTCATTTATTCATTCATTCAATCAATTATTTATTTATTTATTTATTTATTTATTTATTTATTTATTTACCTTGTGACCTATTTATTTATTTATTTATTTGTGATCCATTTATTTATTTATTTATTTATTTGCCTTGTGACCCATTTTTTTATTTATTTGTCTGTTTGTTTATTTATTTATTTATTTATTTACATTTTTGGGGGGGCTCTGCCCCCCCCAGCACCTCTGATTCCCCCAGAAAATCAATCCCCCCACCCCCCAAATGCACCCCAAAAATAAATATAAACACCCCTAAAAATAAATATAAACACCCCTAAAAATAAATAAATACATCCTAAAATAAATAAAAATATTCCTAAAATAAATACGAACATCCCTAAAATAAAAACATTCCTAAAACAAATACAAACATTCCTAAAATAAATAAAAACATCCCTAAAATAAAAACATTCCTAAAAATAAATACAACATCCCTAAAATAAATAAAAACATCCCTAAAATAAATACAGACATTCCTAAAATAAATAAATACATCCTAAAATAAATACAAACATTTCTAAAATAAATAAAAACATTCCTAAAATAAATACAGACATTCCTAAAATAATAAAAATATTCCTAAAAATAAATACAAACATCCCTAAAATAAATAAAATCATCCCTAAAATAAATACAACCCCAAATAAATACAAAGAATCTTAAAATAAATAAATAAAAACTCCCCAAAATAAATAGAAATCTCCCCCCCAAAAAAAATCAAATAAAATTTCCTAAATTAAATAGAAACCTTCCCCCTTCAAATAAATACATCCTAAAATAAATACAAATATTCCTAAAATAAATGGAAATATTGCTAAAATAAATGGAAATGTTCCTAAAATAAATACAAATAAATCTAAAATAAATGGAAATGTTCCTAAAATAAATACAAATAAATCTAAAATAAATACAAATAAATCTAAAATAAATGGAAATATTCCTAAAATAAATACAAATAAATCTAAAATAAATGGAAATATTTCTAAAATAAATACAAATATTCCTAAAATAAATGGAAATATCCCTAAAATAAATGGAAATATTCCTAAAATAAATACAAATATTTGTAAAATAAATGAAAATATTCCTAAAATAAATGGAAATATTCCTAAAATAAATACAAATAATTCTAAAATAAATACAAATAATTCTAAAATAAATACAAATATTCCTAAAATAAACACAGCCCCCCCCCCCCCCCCAAATTCCCCATTTGTACCTGGGGGGTCCCAAATTAAATTTAGGGGAATAAAAGATGGAGTGGACCCCCAGGATTTGGGAAAAAAAACAGCAGCAGATTTTGGGGAGAAACCCCAAAAATTTGGGGACAATTCCTCCAAAGCCCAAAGATTTTGGGGCCAAATTGCAGCAAATCTGGAGATGAAATTCCAACATTTTGGGGATGAAATTCCAACATTTTGGGGATTAAATTCCAATATTTTGGGGATGAAATTAAAACATTTTGGGAATGAAATTCCAACATTTTGGGGATGAAATTCCAGCAATTTGGGGATGAAATTCCAGCATTTGGGGATGAAATTCCAACAATTTTGGGGATTAAATTCCAACATTTTGGGGATTAAATTCCAACAGTTTGGGGATGAAATTCCAACATTTTGGGGATGAAATTCCAACATTTTGGGAATGAAATTCCAACATTTTGGGGATTCCAACATTTTGGGGATGAAATTCCAACATTTTGGGATTAAATTCCAACATTTTGGGGATTAAATTCTGTCAGTTTTGGGGATGAAATTAAAACATTTTTGGGGATTAAATTCCAGCAATTTGGGGATGAAATTCCAACATTTGGGGATGAAATTCCAACAATTTTGGGAATGAAATTCCAGTAATTTGGGGATGAAATTCCAGGGATTTTTGGGATGAAATTCCAACAGTTTGGGGATGAAATTCCAGCAATTTGGGGATGAAATTCCAACATTTTGGGGATTAAATTCCAACAGTTTGGGGATGAAATTCCAGCGATTTGGGGATGAAATTCCAACATTTTGGGGATGAAATTCCAGCAATTTGGGGATGAAATTCCAGGGATTTTTGGGATTAAATTCCAACAGTTTGGGGATTAAATTCCAACAATTTTGGGAACGAAATTCCAGCAATTTGGGGATGAAATTCCAACATTTTGGGGATTAAATTCCAACAATTTTGGGAATGAAATTCCAGCAATTTGGGGATGAAATTGCAGGGATTTTTGGGATTAAATTCCAACATTTTGGGGATGAAATTCCAACAGTTTGGGGATGAAATTCCAGCAATTTGGGGATTAAATTCTGTCAGTTTTGGGGATGAAATTCCAGCAGCTGGATGATGAAATTCCAGTGGTTTTTGGGATTAAATTCAAACATTTTGAGGATGAAACTCCAGCATTTGGGGGTGAAATTAAAACATTTTTGGGATGAAACTCCAGCAGTTTTGGGAATTAAATTCCAGCAGTTTTGAGATTAAATTCCGTCAGTTTTGGGGATAAAATTCCAGCAGTTTTGGGACAAAATTCCAGAGATTTTGGGATGAAATTCCAGCAATTTTGGGATGAAACTCCAGCAGTTTGGGGATGAAACTCCAACAGTTTTGGGATGAAATTCCAGCAATTTTTGGGATGAAATTCCAGAGATTTTGGGATGAAATTCCAGCAGGTTGTGGCTCCAAACCCCAACGATTTTGGGGTGAAATTCCAACATTTTGTGGCTCCCAATCCCAGCAGCTCCAGGGTGGGATCCCAACGGGTCTGGTTCCAATTCCAGAGATTTGGGGTGAAATCCCAACGGTTCTGGTTCCAATTCCCACAGATTTGGGGTGAAATCCCAACGGGTCTGGTTCCAGTTCCCACAGATTTGGGGTGAAATCCCAACAATTCCGGCTCCAATCCGGGGCTGAGCTCCCGTCCAGTCCCAATCCCATCCCAGTCCCACCCCAGTTCTATCCCAATCCCATCCCAAATCCCAATCCCAAACCCACCCCAATCCTGCCTCCAGCCTCATCCCAATCCTGACCCCAAACCCCAAACCCCAAATCACACACAGGCTGATTTGCTGGGCTGTGCAATCCCAATCCTGACCCCAGAATCCCAAATCCAAATCCCAACCCCAAATCACACACAGGCTGATTTGCTGGGCTGGGTCCTGTCAATCCCAATCCTGACCCCAAATCTCAAATCCTGACCCCAAATCTCAAATCACACACAGGCCGACTCGCTGGGCTGGGTCCTGCCCAGACTGGGCTCTGACCCCAATCCTGACCCCAAATCCCAAATCCTGACCCCAAATCCCAAATCCTAAACCCAAATCACTCACAGGCCGACTCGCTGGACTGGGTCCTGTCCAGACTGGGCTCTGACCCCAATCCTATCCCAATCCTGACCCCAAATCCAAACCCCAATAAATCACACACAGGCCGACTCGCTGGACTGGGTCCTGCCCAGATTGGGCTCTGACCCCAATCCTGACCCCAAACCCAAATTCCCTATCCCAGACCCCAAACCCCAATAAATCACACATACGCCGACTCGCTGGACTAGGTCCTGCCAATCCCAATCCTGACCCCAATCCTGACCCCAAATCCCAAATCCAAACCCAAATCACACGTACGCCGACTCGCTGGACTGGGTCCTGTCCAGACTGGGCTCTGACCCCAATCCTGACCCCAAATCCCAAATCCTGACCCCAACCCCAATAAATCACACACAGGCTGACTCGCTGGACTGGGTCCTGCCAATGCCAGCTCTGACCCCAATCCTGACCCCAAATCCCAAATCACTCACAGGCCGACTCGCTGGGCTGGGCCCTATCTAGCACTGGCTCTGACCCCAGTCCAATCCCAATCCCAATCCCCACCCCAAATCACATGTAGGCTGACTCTCTGGGCTGTGCAATCCCAATCCTGTCCCCAAATCCCAATCCTGATCCCAAATCCTGACCCCAAACCCCAATAATACCCCAAATCAGACGTAGGCCGACTCGGTGGACTGTGCAATCCCAATCCTGACCCCAAATCCCAACCCCAAACCCCAAATCACTCACAGGCCGACTCGCTGGGCTGGGTCCTGTCCAGACTGGGCTCTGACCCCAATCCTGACCCCAAATCCCAAATCCTGACCCCAATAATACCCCAAATCACACACAGGCCGACTCGCTGGGCTGGGTCCTGCCAATCCCAATCCTGACCCCAAATCCCAAATCCAAACCCCAATAATACCCCAAATCACACACAGGCCGACTCGCTGGACTGGGTCCTGCCCAGACTGGGCTCTGACCCCAATCCTGACCCCAAATCCCAATCCTATCCCAAATCCCAATCCCAAATCACACACAGGCCGACTCGCTGGACTGTGTCCTGCCCAGATTGGGCTTTGACCCTAATCCTGACCCCAAATCCCAAATCCTGACCCCAATCCTATCCCCAAATCCCAAATCACACACAGGCCGACTCGCTGGACTGGGTCCTGTCCAGACAGGGCTCTGACTCCAATCCTGACCCCAAATCCCAAATTCCATACCCCAATAAATCACACGTACGCCGACTCGCTGGACTGGGTCCTGCCGACCCCAATCCTGACCCCAAATCCCAAATCCTGACCCCAATAAATCAGACGTACGCCGACTCGCTGGACTGGGTCCTGCCCAGCGCCGGCACCGGCACCGGCGCCGCCGGCTCCTTCCTCCTCCCCTCGCCCCCGCCAGCGACTTGCGGCGCGCCCGGGCCCCGCGCACGGCCGCGCGCACCTTGCGCCAGCCCAGGTGGTTCAGCTCGGCCAGGTGAGCAGCACGCACACCCCGGACACCGCGAACATGAACACCAGGAAGACGGTTTTCTCCGTGGGCCGCGACACGTAGCACTCCACCTCCTTCACGCACGGGTAGCGGTCGCACTCGAAGATGGCCGGGACGTTGAAGCCGTAGAGGAAGTACTGGCCGCCCAGGAAGCCGATCTCCAGGGCGTTCCTGAACACCACCTGCAGAAAAAGCACCAGGTGAGGGAAATTTGGGGTGCAGGGACAGGATTCTGGGGGTGCAGGGACAGGGAAATGGATTTTGGGGGTTACAGGACAGGGAAATACTGCCTGCCCAGGAAGCCGATCTCCAGAGCGTTCCTGAAAACCACCTGCAGAAAAAGCACCAGGTGAGGGGAATTTGGGGTGCAGGGACAGGGAAATGGATTTTGGGGGTTCAGGATAGGAAGTACTGGCCGCCCAGCCGATCTCCAGGGCGTTCCTGAAAACAACCTGCAGAAAAAGCACCAGGTGAGGGAAATTTGGGGTGCAGGGACAGGATTTTGGGGGTTCAGGACGGAAATTTTGGGGTTACAGGACAGGGAAATACTGGCCGCCCAGGAATCCGATCTCCAGGGCGTTCCTGAAAACAACCTGGGGAGAAAAGTGACAGGTGAGGGGAAATTTGGGGGTTCAGGGACAGGATTTTGGGGGTGCAGGGACAGGAAATACTGTCCCCCAGGAATCCGATCTCCAGGGCGTTCCTGAAAACTACCTGGGGGGAAATGAACCAGGTGAGGGAAATTTGGGGTGTAGGGACAGGATTCTGGGGGTGCAGGGACAGGGAAATGGATTTTGGGGGTTCAGG
Organism: Oenanthe melanoleuca; assembly: GCF_029582105.1. Lineage (NCBI taxonomy): Eukaryota > Metazoa > Chordata > Aves > Passeriformes > Muscicapidae > Oenanthe > Oenanthe melanoleuca. The sequence goes on from NC_079358.1 coordinate 6,077,257, forward strand.
ACAGGAAGTACTGGCCGCCCAGGAATCCGATCTCCAGGGCGTTCCTGAAAACTACCTGGGGGGGAAAAGCACCAGGTGAGGGGAATTTGGGATTCAGGGTCAGGGAAGTGGATTTTGGGGGTTCAGGACAGGAAAATTCTGGGGGTTACAGGACAGGGAAGTACTGCCCGCCCAGGAATCCGATCTCCAGGGCGTTCCTGAAAACAACCTGGGGGGGAAAGACCAGGTGAGGGAAATTTGGGGGTGCAGGGACAGGGAAATGGATTTTGGGGGTTCAGGATAAGAAGTACTGGCCGCCCAGGAATCCGATCTCCAGGGTGATCCTGAAAACCACCTGGGGAGAAATGAACCAGGTGAGGGGAAATTTGGGGTGCAGGGACAGGATTCTGGGGGTGCAGGGACAGGGAAATGGATTTTGGGGGTTCAGGACAGGAAGTACTGGCTGCCCAGGAATCCGATCTCCAGGGTGATCCTGAAAACCACCTGAGGGGAAATGAACCAGGTGAGGGAAATTTGGGGGTGAGAGAAAAGGGAATTGTCTGCCCAGGAAACCGATCTCCAGGGCGTTCCTGAAACCTACCTGGGGGAGAAATGAACCAGGTGAGAGGAATTTGGGGTGCAGGGACAGGGAAATATTGGGGTTTAGAGCCAGGGAGCAGGTGAGACAGGACAGGGAAATTCTGGGGGTTCAGGGACAGGGAAATACTGTCCCCCCAGGAATCCGATCTCCAGGGTGTTCCTGAAAACCACCTGGGATGGAAATGAACCAGGTGAGGGGAAATTTGGGGTGCAGGGACAGGGAAATTTTGGGGGTTCAGGACGGAAATTTTGGGGTTACAGGAATGGGAAATAATGCCTGCCCAGGAATCCGATCTCCAGGGTGATCCTGAAAACGACCTGGGGGGGAAACACCAGGTGAGGGGAAATTTGGGGGTTCAGGACGTTTTTTACCCACCTGGATGACGTAGAACCGGGAGATCCCCTCCTGCCGCTTCATCTTGGCGCTCCTGGGTTTCTACATTTTCTTACCCCATTTTTTACCCCCAAAACCCATTTTTTATTGCCAAAACCCCATTTTTTTCATGTTTTCCACCCACCTGGATGACACAGAACCGGGAGATCCCCTCCTGCCGCTTCATCTTGGCGCTCCTGGCTATTTTTTTACTATAAAAAAATCCATTTTTTTTACCCCATTTTTCACCCCAAAACCCCATTTTTCCACGCTTTTTTTTTTTTTTTTCTTTTTATTCCACCCACCTGTGTGACATAAAACCTGGAGATCCCCTCCTGCCGCTTCATCTTGGTGCTCCTGGGTTTCAACATTTTCTTACCCCATTTTCTACTATAAAAAATCCATTTTTTACCCCATTTTTCACTCCCAAAAACCCATTTTTCACTCCCAAAAATCCATTTTTCCACGCTTTCCACCCACCTGGATAACATAAAACCTGGAGATCCCCTCCTGCCGCTTCATCTTGGCGCTCCTGGGTTTCAACATTTTCTTACCCCATTTTCTACTATAAAAAATCCATTTTTTACCCTGTTTTTCACCCCAAAACCCATTTTTCCACGCTTTCCACCCACCTGGATGACGTAGAACCGGGAGATCCCCTCCTGCCACTTCATCTTGGCACTCCTGGCTTTTTACCTTGTTTTTTACTACTAAAAATCCATTTGTTGTGTTTTTTTTCCCCCTGTCTTTAGTATAAAAAATCCATTTTTTACCCCAAAAAATCCATTTTTTACCTCATTTTTTCACTCCCAAAAACCCATTTTTTCACGCTTTCCACCCACCTGGATGACATAAAACCTGGAGATCCCCTCCTGCCGTTTCATCTTGGACCTCCTGGCTTTTTACATTTTTTTACCCCATTTTTTACCCCCAAAAACCCATTTTTTACTCCCAAAACCCCATTTTTTCACTCTTTCCACCCACCTGGATGACGTAGAACCGGGAGATCCCCTCCTGCCGCTTCATCTTGGCGCTCCTGGGTTTCTACATTTTCTTACCCCATTTTCTACTATGAAAAATCCATTTTTTCTATGATTTTACCCCATTTTTCACTCCCAAAAATCCATTTTTTCACGTTCTCCACCCACCTGGATGACACAGAACTGGGAGATCCCCTCCTGCCACTTCATCTTGGCGCTCCTGGGTTTCTACATTTTCTTACCCCCATTTTCTACTATGAAAAATCCATTTTTTTCTATGATTTTACCCCATTTTTCATTGCCAAAACCCCATTTTTCCACGCTTTCCACCCACCTGGATGACATAGAACCGGGAGATCCCCTCCTGCCGCTTCATCTTGGCGCTCCTGGCTATTTTTTACTATAAAAAAATCCAATTTTTACCCCATTTTTCACCCAAAAACCCCATTTTTCCACGCTTTCCACCCACCTGGATAACATAAAACCTGGAGATCCCCTCCTGCCGCTTCATCTTGGCACTCCTGGGTTTCTACATTTTCTTACCCCATTTTTCACCCCAAAAAATCCATTTTTTACCCCCAAAAACCCATTTTTCACCCAAAAAACCCATTTTTTCACTCCCAAATTCCCATTTTTCCACACTTTCCACCCACCTGGATGACATAAAACCTGGAGATCCCCTCCTGCCGCTTCATCTTGGCGCTCCTGGGTTTCTACATTTTCTTACCCCATTTTTTACCCCAAAAACCCATTTTTACCCAAAAAACCCATTTTTTACTCCCAAAACCCATTTTTCCACGCTTTCCACCCACCTGGATGACGTAGAACCGGGATATCCCCTCCTGCCGCTTCATCTTGGCGCTCCTGGCTATTTTATTACTATAAAAAATCCAATTTTTACCCCGTTTTTCACCCCAAAAACCCATTTTTCCACGCTTTCCACCCACCTGGATAACATAAAACCTGGAGATCCCCTCCTGCCGCTTCATCTTGGCGCTCCTGGCTATATTTTTACTATAAAAAATCCATTTTTTACCCCATTTTTCACCCAAAAAACCCATTTTTCCACGCTTTCCACCCACCTGGATGACATAAAACCTGGAGATCCCCTCCTGCCGCTTCATCTTGGTGCTCCTGGCTTTTTACATTTTTTTACCCCATTTTTTACCCCCAAAAACCCATTTTTACCCCAAAAAACCCATTTTTTACTCCCAAAACCCCATTTTTTCACGCTTTCCACCCACCTGTGTGACATAAAACCTGGAGATCCCCTCCTGCCGCTTCATCTTGGCGCTCCTGGCTATATTTTTACTATAAAAAATCCATTTTTTACCCCCAAAACCCCATTTTTTCACATTTTTCACCCACCTGGATGACGTAGAACCTGGAGATCCCCTCCTGCCGCTTCATCTTGGCACTCCTGGGTTTCTACATTTTCTTACCCCATTTTTCACCCCAAAAAATCCATTTTTTCTATGATTTTACCCCATTTTTCACTCCCAAATTCCCATTTTTTCACATTTTTCACCCACCTGGATGACGTAGAACCGGGAGATCCCCTCCTGCCGTTTCATCTTGGCGCTCCTGGCTATTTTTTTACTATAAAAAATCCAATTTTTACCCTGTTTTTTCACCCAAAAAACCCATTTTTTCACGCTTTCCACCCACCTGGATGACATAAAACCTGGAGATCCCCTCCTGCCGCTTCATCCTGGTGCTCCTGGCTTTTTACCTTGTTTTTTACTACTAAAAATCCATTTTTTGTGTGTTTTTACCCCATTTTTTACTACGAAAAAGACTTTTTTTTTGGGGCATTTTTTCATCCCATTTTCCACTACTAAAACCCTTTTTTTTTTTTTTTTTTTTTTTTTCCATTTTTTGCATTTTTCATCGCGTTTTCCACTACCTATTTTTTTACGTTTTTTTACCCCACCTTTTTCCACCAAAAATCCATTTTTTACCCCATTTTTTATCCCCAAAAACCCATTTTTCACTCCCAAAACCCCATTTTTTCACGCTTTCCACCCACCTGGATAACATAAAACCAGGAGATCCCCTCCTGCCGCTTCATCTTGGCGCTCCTGGGTTTCTACATTTTCTTACCCCATTTTTCACCCCTAAAACCCATTTTTTACTCCCAAAAACCCATTTTTCACTCCCAAAACCCCATTTTTCCACGCTTTCCACCCACCTGGATGACATAGAAACGGGAGATCCCCTCCTGCCGTTTCATCTTGGTGCTCCTGGCTATTTTTTTACTATAAAAAATCCAATTTTTACCCCATTTTTCACTCCCAAAACCCCATTTTTCCACGCTTTCCACCTACCTGGATGACATAGAACCAGGAGATCCCCTCCTGCCGCTTCATCTTGGCGCTCCTGGGTTTCTACATTTTCTTACCCCATTTTTCGCCCCAAAAAATCCATTTTTTACCCCCAAAAACCCATTTTTTTACTCCCAAAAACCCATTTTTTCACGCTTTTCACCTACCTGGATGACATAGAACCGGGAGATCCCCTCCTGCCGCTTCATCTTGGCACTCGTGGCTATTTTTTTACTATAAAAAATCCATTTTTTACCCCATTTTTCACTCCCAAAACCCCATTTTTTCTCGCTTTCCACCCACCTGGATGACGTAGAACCGGGAGATCCCCTCCTGCCGCGTCATCTTTGCACTCCTGGCTTTTTACATTTTTTTACCCCATTTTTTACCCCCAAAAACCCATTTATTACTATAAAAAACCCATTTTTCACCCAAAAACCCCATTTTTTCACGCTTTCCACCCACCTGGATGACGTAGAACCTGGAGATCCCCTCCTGCTGCTTCATCTTGGCGCTCCTGGGTTTCTACATTTTCTTACCCCATTTTTCACCCCAAAAATCCATTTTTTATTCCCAAAACCCCATTTTTCCACGCTTTCCACCCACCTGGATAACATAGAACCTGGAGATCCCCTCCTGCCGTTTCATCTTGGCGCTCCTCGGTTTCTACATTTTCTTACCTATTTTCTACTATGAAAAATCCATTTTCTATGCTTTCCACCCCATTTTTCACCCACCTGGATGACATAGAACCAGGAGATCCCCTCCTGCCGTTTCATCTTGGCGCTCCTGGGTTTCTACATTTTCTTACCCCATTTTTCGCCCCAAAAAATCCATTTTTTACCCCCAAAAACCCATTTTTTACTCCCAAAAACCCATTTTTTCTCGCTTTTTCACCTACCTGGATGACGTAGAACCGGGAGATCCCCTCCTGCCGCTTCATCTTGGCGCTCCTGGGTTTCTACATTTTCTTACCCCATTTTTCACCCCAAAAAATCCATTTTTACCCCATTTTTTACCCAAAAAACCCATTTTTTCACGTTTTCCACCCACCTGGATGACGTAGAACCGGGAGATCCCCTCCTGCCGCTTCATCTTGGCACTCCTGGGTTTCTACATTTTTTACCCCATTTTTTACTCCCAAAAACCCATTTTTCACGCTTTCCACCCACCTGGATAACATAAAACCTGGAGATCCCCTCCTGCCGCTTCATCTTGGCGCTCCTGGCTATTTTATTACTATAAAAAATCCAATTTTTACCCTGTTTTTCACCCCAAAATTCCCATTTTTCCACACTTTCCACCCACCTGGATGACATAAAACCGGGAGATCCCCTCCTGCCGCTTCATCTTGGCGCTCCTGGGTTTCTACATTTTCTTACCCCATTTTTCACCCCAAAAAACCCATTTTTTACCCCCAAAAACCCATTTATTACTATAAAAAACCCATTTTTTCACGCTTTCCACCTACCTGGATAACATAAAACCTAGAGATCCCCTCCTGCCGTTTCATCTTGGCGCTCCTGGCTTTTTGCAATTTTTTACCCCATTTTCTACTATGAAAAATCCATTTTTTCTGTGTTTTTACCCCATTTTTCACTCCCAAAAATCCATTTTTTCACGCTTTCCACCCACCTGGATAACATAAAACCTGGAGATCCCCTCCTGCCGCTTCATCTTGGCGCTCCTGGGCTTCTACATTTTCTTACCCCATTTTTCACCCCAAAAAACCCATTTTTTACCCCCAAAAAACCCATTTATTACTGTAAAAACCCCATTTTTCCACGCTTTCCACCCACCTGGATGACGTAGAACCTGGAGATCCCCTCCTGCCGCTTCATCTTGGCGCTCCTGGGTTTTTACATTTTCTTACCCCATTTTTCACCCCAAAAAATCCATTTTTTACCCCATTTTTCACTCCCAAAACCCCATTTTTTCACGTTTTCCACCCACCTGGATGACATAAAACCTGGAGATCCCCTCCTGCCGCTTCATCTTGGCACTTCTGGCTTTTTACCTTGTTTTTTACTACTAAAAATCCATTTGTTGTGGTTTTTTTCCCCATGTCTTTAGTATGAAAAATCCATTTTTTTACCCCATTTTTTACCCCCAAAAATCCATTTTTTTACCCCATTTTTCATTCCCAAGACCCCATTTTTCCACGCTTTCCACCCACCTGGATGACGTAGAACCGGGAGATCCCCTCCTGCCGCTTCATCTTGGCGCTCCTCGGTTTCTACATTTCTTACCCCATTTTTCACTCCCAAAAACCCATTTTTTACTCCCAAAACCCATTTTTTCACGCTTTCCACCCACCTGGATGACATAAAACCTGGAGATCCCCTCCTGCCGCTTCATCCTGGTGCTCCTGGCTTTTTACCTTGTTTTTTACTACTAAAAATCCATTTTTTGTGTGTTTTTACCCCATTTTTTACTACGAAAAAGACTTTTTTTTGGGGCATTTTTTCACCCCATTTTCCACTACTAAAACCCTTTTTTTTTTTTTTTTTTTTTTCCATTTTTTGCATTTTTCATCGCGTTTTCCACTACCTATTTTTTTTACGTTTTTTTACCCCACCTTTTTCCACCAAAAATCCATTTTTTACCCCATTTTTCACCCCCAAAAACCCATTTTTCACCCCAAAACGCCATTTTTCCACGCTTTCCACCCACCTGGATGACATAAAACCTGGAGATCCCCTCCTGCCGCTTCATCTTGGTGCTTCTGGGTTTCAACATTTTCTTACCCCATTTTCTACTATAAAAAATCCATTTTTTACCCCATTTTTTACCCCCAAAAACCCATTTTTCACTCCCAAAAATCCATTTTTCCACGCTTTCCACCCACCTGGATAACATAAAACCTGGAGATCCCCTCCTGCCGCTTCATCTTGGCGCTCCTGGGTTTCTACACTTTCTTACCCCATTTTCTACTATAAAAAATCCATTTTTTACCCTGTTTTTCACCCCAAAACCCATTTTTCCACGCTTTCCACCCACCTGGATGACGTAGAACCGGGAGATCCCCTCCTGCCACTTCATCTTGGCGCTCCTGGCTTTTTACCTTGTTTTTTACTACTAAAAATCCATTTGTTGTGGTTTTTTTCCCCCTGTCTTTAGTATAAAAAATCCATTTTTTACCCCATTTTTTACCCCAAAAAATCCATTTTTTACCTCATTTTTCACTCCCAAAAACCCATTTTTCCACGCTTTCCACCCACCTGGATGACATAAAACCTGGAGATCCCCTCCTGCCGCTTCATCTTGGACCTCCTGGCTTTTTACATTTTTTTACCCCATTTTTTACCCTCAAAAACCCATTTTTCACTCCCAAAACCCATTTTTCCACGCTTTCCACCCACCTGGATGACATAAAACCGGGAGATCCCCTCCTGCCGCTTCATCTTGGCGCTCCTGGCTATTTTTTACTATAAAAAATCCAATTTTTACCCCATTTTTCACACAAAAACCCCATTTTTCCACGCTTTCCACCCACCTGGATGACGTAGAACCGGGAGATCCCCTCCTGCCGCTTCATCTTGGCGCTCCTGGGTTTCTACATTTTCTTACCCCATTTTTCACCCCTAAAACCCATTTTTTACTCCCAAAACCCCATTTTTCCACGCTTTCCACCCACCTGGATGACATAAAACCTGGAGATCCCCTCCTGCCGCTTCATCTTGGACCTCCTGGCTTTTTACATTTTTTTACCCCATTTTTTACCCCCAAAAACCCATTTTTCACCCAAAAACCCCATTTTTCCACGCTTTCCACCCACCTGGATAACATAAAACCTGGAGATCCCCTCCTGCCGCTTCATCTTGGCGCTCCGCTGCGGCCGCGCCGCCGCCTCCTCGCCGTCCTTGGCCCCGTCGGCCGCCAGGGCCCCGTTGGCTTTGGGCCTCTTGGGCTCCAGGATGGGGTAGAGGAAGGAGTAGCGGCGCTCGCGCTGCTTGGCCGCCTGGTGCACCGAGTAGGTGATGAAGCAGAGGCTGGGCGTGCACACCAGGATGATCTGGAAGACCCAGTAGCGGATGTGGGAGATGGGGAAGGCCTTGTCGTAGCAGGCCTGGTTGCAGCCGGGCTGCAGCGTGTTGCACATGAACATGGTCTGCTCGTCCTCGTACACCGTCTCGCCCACGATGGCCACGATCAGGATGCGGAAAATCACCACCACGGTCAGCAGGATCCTGGGGAGAAAGGGTTAAAAATTATCAGCATGGTCAGCAGGATCCTGGGGAGAAAGGGTTAAAAATCACCAGGAAATCACCACAACAGTCAGGAGAATCCTGGGGAGAAAGGGTTAAAAATTATCACCATGGTCAGGAGAATCCTGGGGAGAAAGGGTTAAAAATCGTCATGAAATCAGCACCAGGGTCAGCAGGATCCTGGGGAGAAAGGGGTTAAAAATCGTCATTAAAATCGTCATGAAATCAGCACAAAATCAGCACCACGGTCAGGAGAATCCTGGGGAGAAAGGGGTTAAAAATCAGCACCACGGTCAGGAGAATCCTGGGGAAAAAGGGTTAAAAATCATCACCACGGTCAGCAGGATCCTGGGGAGAAAGGGGTTAAAAATCAGCATAAAGTCAGCAAAATCCTGGGGAGAAAGGGTTAAAAATTATCACCACGGTCAGCGGGATCCTGGGGAGAAAAGGGTTAAAAATCAGCACCACGGTCAGCAGGATCCTGGGGAAAGAAAGGGTTAAAAATCGTCATGAAATCGTCATGAAATCAGCACCACGGTCAGCAGGATCCTGGGGAAAAAAGGGTTAAAAATCACCAGGAAATCACCACAACAGTCAGCAGGATCGTGGGGAGAAAGGGGTTAAAAATCGTCATGAAATCAGCACCAGGGTCAGCAGGATTCTGGGGAGAAAGGGTTAAAAATTATCACCATGGTCAGCAGGATCCTGGGGAGAAAGGGTTAAAAATCGTCATGAAATCGTCATGAAATCACCACCACGGTCAGCAGGATCCTGGGGAGAAAGGGGTTAAAAATCAGCACCACGGTCAGCAGGATCCTGGGGAGAAAGGGTTAAAAATCGTCATGAAATCAGCAGCAGGGTCAGCAGGATCCTGGGGAAAAAGGGTTAAAAATCGTCATGAAATCGTCATAAAATCACCACCACGGTCAGCAGGATTCTGGGGAAAAAGGGGTTAAAAATCAGCATAAAGTCAGCAAAATCCTGGGGAGAAAGGGGTTAAAAATCACCAGGAAATCACCACAACAGTCAGCAGGATCGTGGGGAAAAAGGGGTTAAAAATCGTCATTAAATCGTCATGAAATCACCACCACGGTCAGGAGAATCCTGGGGAGAAAGGGTTAAAAATCGTCATGAAATCGTCATGAAATCGCCATGAAATCATGAAATCAACACCAGGGTCAGGAGGATTCTTCAGGAAAGGTGAGTGGGGAGCAAAATCACCTGGCTGAGGGTCTCACCTGGCTGAGGGTCTCACCTGTGGGTCTCACCCGTGGGTCTCACCTGTGGGTCTCACCTGAGGGTCTCACCTGGCTGTGGATCTCACCTGAGGGTCTCACCTGGCTGAGGGTCTCACCTGTGGGTCTCACCTGGCTGAGGGTCTCACCTGTGGGTCTCACCTGAGGGTCTCACCTGGCTGTGGGTCTCACCTGTGGGTCTCACCTGTGGGTCTCACCTGGCTCTGGGTCTCACCTGTGGGTCTCACCTGGCTGAGGGTCTCACCTGGGTCAGGGTCTCACCTGTGGGTCTCACCTGTGGGTCTCACCTGGCTGAGGGTCTCACCTGTGGGTCTCACCTGGCTCTGGGTCTCACCTGTGGGTCTCACCTGTGGGTCTCACCTGTGGGTCTCACCTGGCTGAGGGTCTCACCTGCGGGTCTCACCTGTGGGTCTCACCTGTGGGTCTCACCTGTGGGTCTCACCTGACTCTGGGTCTCACCTGTCTCACCTGTGGGTCTCACCTGTGGGTCTCACCTGGCTGAGGGTCTCACCTGTGGGTCTCACCTGTGGGTCTCACCTGTGGGTCTCACCTGAGGGTCTCACCTGTCTGAGGGTCTCACCTGGCTCTGGGTCTCACCTGTGGGTCTCACCTGTGGATCTCACCTGTGGGTCTCACCTGGATCAGGGTCTCACCTGGCTGAGGGTCTCACCTGTGGGTCTCACCTGTGGGTCTCACCTGGCTGAGGGTCTCACCTGACTCTGGGTCTCACCTGGCTGAGGGTCTCACCTGTCTGAGGGTCTCACCTGACTCTGGGTCTCACCTGTGGGTCTCACCTGTCTGAGGGTCTCACCTGGCTGAGGGTCTCACCTGTGGGTCTCACCTGTGGGTCTCACCTGGGTCAGGGTCTCACCTGTGGGTCTCACCTGACTCTGGGTCTCACCTGTCTGTGGGTCTCACCTGTGGGTCTCACCTGGCTCTGGGTCTCAGCTGGGCCCCCAAATCCCACCTGGACCCCGAGTCTCACCTGGCCCTGCCCCCCCACGACTCACCTGTCCTGCCTCACCTGTCCTGCCCCCAGCCGGTCACGTGATCCCTGCCGGTCACGTGATCCCGTGGGCGGCCCTGAGCCACCGCGGGGTCACCTGGGGTCACCTGGGTCACACCTGAGCGAGCCGGGGGGGATTTGGGGGGGATTTGGGGGGGATTTGGGGGGGATTTGGGGGGATTTGGGGTGAATTCAGGTGAATTTGGGGTGGATTTGGGATGGAACCAGGTGTGCTCAGGTGGAACCGGGGGGATTTGGGGTGAATTCAGGTGAATTCAGGGTGGATTTAGGATAAATTCGGGATAAATTTGGGATGAATTTGGGGTTTAACAGGGGATGGAATTTGGGGTGAATTTGGGATGGATTTGGGATAAATTCGGGGTGGATTCAGGATAAATTTGGGATGAATTTGGGATGAATTTGGGGTGGATTCGGGATAAATTCAGGATAAATTCAATGTGTAACTGGGATGGATTTGGGGTGGATTTGGGATAAATTCAGAATAAATTCAGGATAAATTTGGGGTGGATTTGGGGTGGATTTGGGATAAATTCAGGATAAATTCGGGATAAATTTGGGGTGGATTTGGGTGGATTTGGGATAAATTCAGAATAAATTCAGGCTGTAACCAGGATGAATTTGGGGTGAATTTGGGATGAATATGGGGTGTAACAGGGGATGGATTTTGGGGTGGATTTGGGATAAATTCAGAATAAATTCAGGCTGTAACCAGGATGAATCTGGGATAAATTCGGGGTAGATTTAGGATGGATTTGGGGTGAATTTGGGATAAATTTGGGGTGGATTTGGGGTGGATTTGGGATAAATTTGGGGTGGATTTGGGGTGAATTTGGGGTGGATTTGGGTGGCTTCAGGAACAATTTAGGATAAATTCGGGATAAATTCAGGCTGTAACCAGGATGGATTTGGGGTGAATTTGGGATAAATTCAGTTTGTAACCAGGATGAATTTGGGATTTAACGGGGGATGGATTTGGGGGGGATTTGGGATAAATTCAGGATAAATTCAGGCTGTAACCAGGATGAATTTGGGGTAGATTTGGGATGAATTTGGGGTAGATTTGGGGTTTAACAGGGGATGGATTTGGGGGGGATTTGGGATGAATTCAGGATAAATTTGGGATGAATTCGGGGTAGATTTAGGATGGATTTGGGGTGAATTTGGGGATGTAACCAGGGTGTGTTTGGGGTGTAACCAGGGGTGGATTTGGGGTGAATTTGGGATGAATTTGGGATAAATTTGGGGTGAATTTGGGGTGGATTCAGGGTGAATTTGGGGTGGATTTAGGATGAATTCAGGCTGTAAGTGGGGGTGGATTTAGGATGGATTCGGGATAAATTCGGGATAAATTCGGGATGAATTCGGGATAAATTCGGGACAAGTTCAGGATGAATTCGGGACAAATTCTGGATAAATTCAGGATGAATTCAGGATAAATTCGGGGATAAATTCAGGATGAATTCGGGATAAATTCGGGACAAATTCTGGATAAATTCAGGATAAATTCGGGATAAATTCGGGATAAATTCGGGATAAATTCGGGATAAATTCAGGATAAATTCGGGATAAATTCGGGATAAATTCGGGATAAATTCGGGATAAATTCGGGATAAATTCAGGATGAATTCGGGATGAATTCGGGATAAATTCGGGATGAATTCAGGATGAATTGGGGGTTCCCCCGCTCACCTGCCGATCATGGTGGAGTGCTGCTGCACCGCCGCCTCCAGCAGCCGCTCCAGGATGGTCCATTCGCCCATGGCTCCGGCCTGGGGGGCGCCGGGACCCCCCAAACCCCCCGGGACCCCCCCGGGATTCCCGGGCCCCCCCCGGGCCCCCCCCGGGACCCCCCGGGACCCCCCGGGTCAGCGGCGGCGCCCCCCGGGATCGGGCGGATCCAGCGGATCCCGGGGATCCATCGGCGCTCGGAGCGTGGGGGAGGGGAGGGGCGGGACTGGGAGGGACTGGGAGGGGACTGGGAGGGGATTGGAGGGAACTGGGAGGGACTGGGAGGGGATTGGGGGATACTGGGAGGGACTGGGCGGGACTGGGAGGGACTGGGAGGGGATTGGAGGGAACTGGGAGGGACTGGGAGGGACTGAGGGAGAACTGGGAGGGACTGGGAGGGGATGGAGGGAACTGGGAGGGAGTGGGAGTGGATTGGAGGGGAGTGGGGGGAGATTGGGGGGAAACTGGGAGGGACTGGGGGGGGGGGATTGAGGGGGACTGGGAGGGACTGGGAGCACTGAGGGGGGAAACTGGGAGGGACTGGTTTCACTGGTCCCAGCCGTGTTCCCATACTGGTCTCACTGGTAGCCCCGTACTGGTTTTACTGGTCCCGCTGGCCCCGCCCTATCTCTCTGGCCACGCCCCGTCTCGCTGGCCACGCCCACATCCCGCTGACCCCGCCCACGTCTCATTGGCCCCGCCCATCCCTCTGGCCACGCCCCCTCTGGCCACGCCCCCTCCTCCGGCCCCGCCCCCGCGCATGCGCAGTTGCCGCCATGGCGCCGCTCCGAGTCCATGTCCTTTACTGGTACCGGGGGGTCCCAAATTTTGGGGGGGGGGGGGGTCCCCAAATTCCGGGGCGGGTTCCCCAAATTTTGGGGGTGTCCCCAAATTTTGGGATGGTCCCAAATTTTGGGGGTTTCCCCTTTTCCTCCCCCACCCCCAGCGGAGCCTGAGGCTACAAACCCAAGGTGAGCCCCTCCCCCCCCTTTTTTTTTAACCCCCCCCCCCAAAAAAATGGGAGAACCCCCAAAAACCAACGGGGGGACCCCAAAAAAATTGGGGGGACCCCAAAAAAATCAGCGCCCCTCCCAAAATTTCAGTTTGAGAAGCTGAAGCAGGAGCTGGAGCGGCGCTTCCCGGGAGCCCTGGCCGTGGTGGGACTGGGGGGACCCCAAATTTGGGGGGCGGGGACCCAAATTTTGGGGGGGGACCCCAAATTTTGGGGGGTTGAGCCTGATTTTGAGGGGGGGAACCCCAAATTTTGGGAGGTCGGGAGCCCAAATTTTGGGGGGTCGGGGCTGATTTTGGGGATTTTGGGGGGGGAGAACCCAAATTTTGGGGGTTCGGGGCTGATTTGGGGGGGGGACCCCAAATTTTGTGGGGGCGGATTTTGAGATTTTGGGGGGAGGGGACCCCAAATTTTGGGTGGTCGGGGCTGATTTTGAGGGGGGACCCCAAATTTTGGAGGGGGACCCAAATTTGGGGGATCGGGGCTGATTTTGGTGGGGGGGACCCCAAATTTTGGGGGGTTGGGGCTGATTTTGGGGAGGGGACACAAATTTTGGGGGGGTCGAGGCTCGTGAATTTTGGGGATTTTTTGGGGGGATCCCCAGGATTTTGGGATTTTTTTGGGGGGGATTTTGGGGATTTTTTTGGGGAGGGATTTTTGGGATTTTTTTGGGGAGGGATTTTAGGATTTTGGGATTTTTTGGGCTCGGATTTTGGGATTTTGGGGATTTTTTTTGGGCTGGGATTTGGGGATTTTTTTGGTTGGGATATTTTGGGTCAGATTTTTGGGATTTGGGGATTTTTTGGGATTTTGGGGATTTTTTCGGGTGGGATTTTGGGATTTTTTAGGGCTGGGATTTTGGGGATTTTTTAGGGCTGGGATTTTGGGGATTTTGGGGATTTTTCTTTGGGCTGGGATTTTTGGGATTTTGGGATTTTTTGGGCTGGGATTTTTGGAATTATTTTGAGCTGGGATTTTTCAGATTTGGGGATTTTTGGGGTGGGACTTTTGGGATTTTGGGGATTTTTTGGGTGGGATTTTGGCGATTTTTTTGGGCTGGGATTTTTGGGATTTTTTCGGGTGGGATTTTTTCAGGTGGAATTTGGGGATTTTTTGGGTGGGATTTTTGGGATTTGTTTGGGATGGGATTTTTGGGATTTGGGGATTTATTTGGGCTGGGATTTTTGGGATTTTTGGGGTGGGATTTTGGGGGATTTTAGGGATTTTTTGGGTGGGATTTGGGGAATTTTTGGGGGTGAGATTTTTGGGATTTTTTCGGGTGGGATTTGGGGATTTTTTGGGTGGGATTTTTGGGATTTGTTTGGGATGGGATTTTTGGATTTTTTTTGGTTGGGATTTCTGGGATTTGGGGATTTTTTGGGCTGGGATTTTTGGGATTTTTGGGGACTTTTTTGGGTGGGATTTTTTTGGTTGAGATTTTGGGATTTTTTTGGGGTGACTCCCCAAAATTTTGGGGATCTCCCCCCACCCAGACCGGCCAGGGCACCCCAGAAGTGACCGGGTGGTTCGAGGTGACCGTGGGGACGCACCTGGTGCACTCCAAAAAGGTGAGCGCCCCTCCCCCACCTCCCCCCTCCCCCCCCAAATTTTGGGGTCCCCCATCCCAATTTTGGGGGCGTGTCCCCAGAACGGCGATGGCTTCGTGGACAGCGACTCCAAACTGCGCAGGATCGTCGCCGCCATCGAGGCCTGCCTGGCCTAGGCCCCGATAGGGGGGGCTCCGTCGCGACATGGCGCGATATGGCGCGATATACCAGGAAATATCGCGATATCCCGTGATATATCGGGAGATATCGCGATATCCCGCGATATATCGGGAGATATCGCGATATATCGCAAAACATCATGATATATCGCAAAATATCGGGAGCTATATCGGGAAATATCGCGATATATCGCGCGATATAGTGCGATATCGCAGGATATTGTGATATATCGTGGGATATCGTGCGATATCACGATATATCGCGGGATATCGCGGGATATCTGATGATATCGCGACATGTCGCGACAGCGCTGCCCCCCCCAGCCCCCCCCAGCCCCTCCCCCGCGCTCCATGACGGGAATCGCCGAAACGCCGCCGGCACCGGGCGCTGCCCCGAGCCCCCCGCGCGGGGGAGGGGAACGGGGGGGGATGGGGGGGGCAGAGCCCGCCCTAAATCCCCCCAAAATCCCACCCCAAATCCCACCCCAAATTCTTTAATTCTATCCCAAATCCCACCCCAAAATCCCACCCCAACATTTAACCCAAAATCCCTTAATCCCACCCCAAAATCCCACCCCAAATTTCACCCAAAATCCCTTAATTCCACCCCAAACCCCACCCTAAAATCCTGCCCCAAATTTCTCCCAAATCCCACCCCTAATTTTACCCAAAAATCTCACCCAAAATTCTTCAAATCCCACCCCAAATCCCGCCCCAAATCCCACCCCAAATTTAACCCAAAATCCTTTAATTCCACCCCAAATCCCACCCTAAAATCCTGCCCCAAATTTCTCCCAAATCCCACCCCTAATTTTACCCAAAATCTCACCCAAAATTCTTCAAATCCCACCCCAAATCCCTAAAATTTCACCCCAAATTCCTTAATTTCACCCAAATCCCACCCAAATCACCCTAAATCCTGCCCCAAATCCCCCCAAAATCCCCCCAAATCCCACCCCAAATCCTAACCCAAATTCCAGCCCAAAAATCCCTCAAATCCCCCCCAAAATCCTTTAATTCCACCCCAAATTCCACCTCAAATCCTTCAAATCCCACCCAAAATCCCTCAAATTTTACCCCAAATCCCAAAATCCCACCCCAAATCCCACCACAAAAATCCTTCAAATCCCCCCCAAACTCCCACCCAAAATTCCCACCCAAATTTCACCCAAAATCCTTTAATTCTACCCCAAATCCCACCCCAAATCCTGCCCAAAATCCCTCAAATCCCCCCAAAATCCTCTAAAATTTCACCCAAAATCCCCCAGATCCCCCCAAAATCCTAAAATCCCTCAAATACCCCAAAATCCCTCAAATCCCCCCAAAAATCCCCCAAATTTCACCCAAAATCCCCCAAATTTCACCCAAAATCCCCCAAAAATTCCCAAAATCCCCCAAATTTCACCCAAAATCCCCCAAAAATCCCCAAAATCCCCCAAATTTCACCCAAAAATCCCCCAAAATTTTTCTTCCCCCCCCCAAATTTTTTTCTTTCCCCCAAATCCTTTTTTTTTCCTTTTTTTTTTCATTTTCCGCTTTCACCGACGCCAAATTCGCCCAAATTTGGATTTTTTTGGGATTCTTCTCCAGCCGAGCTCTCCCTGGAAGGAGAAAAAAAAAAATTTAAAACCCTGAAAGTACCAAAATTATTTTATTTTATTTTATTTTATTTCTTTTTTTTTTTTTTTTTTTTTTTATTATTATTCCGAATTTTATTATCCTCGTTACTCGGCGGCCTTTTGGAAATAAAACGTTGGGAATAAAACATTGGAAATAAAAGATTTTGGGAAATAAAACTTTGGAAATTTGAGGATTTTGTTTTTTTTATTTTTTTATATATTTTTGGGAATTTTGGGCTGTGGGAAATTCCATTTTCTTGTTGAATCCCAAAAAGCAGCGCAGGGGAATTCTGGAATTCCTCATTTTGGGAATAAAATAATTCTATTTTTTTTTTTTTAATCGAGCTGTTTTATTTTATTTTATGGATTTTGGGGATCAAGGCGCTCCGAGCACCTCCAAGCTTGGCCTTTAATCCTAAAAAAAGTGAAATTATGGAATTTTGGGGAATAAAAGATGAAAAATTTAAAAAGATTTTGTTGGTTTTATTGGGTTTTTTTTGGGATTTACTGAGCGAGTCCATGAGGGAAAACTGAGCCGCGCTCCGAGCTCTCCCAAACTCCGTCCTCTGGCTGAAAACCCCCCAAAAAAACAACATCCCAAAATTGAGACATTTGAGATTTATGGAATTAGGAAGGGAAAAATAAAAAATAAATTAAAATAAATTTAAAAAAAAAAACCGCTCGGACGCCTCAGGCCCCGCGGCCCCCTCAGGAATCCAAGATGGCGGCGCGGCCTCACCTCAGCCGACCCCGCCCGTTCCCGCCCTCCGCGCGCGGGGCACGACGGGAACCGCCCTCAGCCGGGACCCGCCATTTTCTGCCGGGAAAGGCGGGAAGGGGGAGATCGAAGCCGCCGCAGCCGCACCGCGGGACCCGCACGGCTCCAGCGCCGCCGCCAGCGCCGCTCGCAGGTACCGGGAGCGCGGCGGCGGCCGGGGGTCGGTACCGGGGAGCGCTGCGGGAGGGAAGTACCGGGAAAGCTCCGGTGTGCGGTGGGGGGTGCGGGGGGGGCCGGGGTCGCCTGAGGAGACGCTTCCCTTTAGTCCCGCCTTCCGTGTGGTGCCGCGCGCTGGTTGGCCGAGAAGGCGGGCGCTGATTGGCTGTGAAGCACGTCAATCAAAGGAAGCCCGCCGCTTCCTCCAATCAGCGGGGGCTTCGCGGAGGCTTCTGGGTGTTGTAGTTCGGGGCTGCGCCTCCGCCGCGCTCAGCCAATCAGGCGCGGGGCAGCGGGCGCGTGACGCGGCGCGCGGGCGCTCATGGGAGTTGTAGTCGCGTAGGCCGCGCGGGGATTTCTCCCCGTTTCTCCCGTTTTTTGCCCCGTTTTCCTCCCGGTTTTTCGCGGCTCTCGCAGGCTGTGACGGCCCGGCATGGCCCGCACCAAGCAGACGGCTCGGAAATCCACCGGCGGGAAAGCGCCGCGGAAACAACTCGCCACCAAGGCGGCCCGGAAGAGCGCGCCCTCCACCGGGGGCGTGAAGAAACCGCATCGCTACCGGTAACGGGGGGCGCTGGGGGATACTGGGGCGCACCTGGGACAGGTGAGGGGCACAGCTGGGAGAGGTGAGGGACACACCTGGGTACAGCTGGGACAGGTCAGGGACACACCTGGGTACTGACAGTGACACCCCAAACCACACCTGTGCCTCACCTGTCTCACCTGTGTCTCACCTGTGCCTCAATTGTCTCAACTGTATTTTACCTGTCTCACCTGTGTCTCACCTGTGTCACACCTGTCTCACCTGTCATCTGTCTCACCTGTGTCTCACCTGTCTCACCTGTCTCTCACCTGTCCCACCTGTCTCACCCCTGTCTCACCTGTCTCACCTGTCTCTCACCTGTCTCACCTGTCTCACCTGTGTCTCACCTGTGTCTCACCTGTTCCCACCTGTCTCACATGTCCCACCTCTCTCTCACCTGTCCCTATCCCACCTCTCTCTCACCTGTATCTCACCTGTCCCACCTGTCCCACCTGTATCTCACCTGTCCCTCACCTGTCCCACCTGTCTCACCTCTCTCACCTCTATCTCACCTGTCCCACCTGTATCTCACCTGTCTCACCTGTCTCACCTGTCCCACCTGTATCTCACCTGTCTCTCACCTCTGTCCCACCTGTCTCTCACCTGTATCCCACCTGTCTCACCTGTATCTCACCTATCCCACCTCTATCTCACCTGTATCCCACCTGTCCCACCCGTATCTCACCTGTCTCTCACCTCTATCTCACCTGTCTCACCTGTCCCACCTGTCTCACCTGTCTCACCTGCCCAGCCCCGGCACGGTGGCGCTGCGCGAGATTCGCCGTTACCAGAAATCCACGGAGCTGCTGATCCGGAAACTTCCGTTCCAGCGGCTGGTGCGGGAGATCGCGCAGGACTTCAAAACAGACCTGCGCTTCCAGAGCGCGGCCATCGGCGCCCTGCAGGTGAGGGGCACACCTGGGCACACCTGGGACACACCTGAGTATACCTGAGATACACCTGGGACACACCTGGGTACAGCTGGGAATACCTGAGATACACCTGGGTACAGCTGGGTACTGACAGTGACAGCCCAGAACCGACCTGCGCTTCCAGAGCGCGGCCATCGGCGCCCTGCAGGTGAGGGGCACACCTGGGCAGGTGAGGGACACACCTGGGTAATCATGGGATACACCTGGGTACAGCTGGGACACACCTGGGCACACCTGGGTACACCTGAGATACACCTGGGAATCATGGGATACACCTGGGCACAGGGACACACCTGGGCACACCTGGGTAATCATGGCACACACCTGGGCACACCTGGGTACAGCTGGGTAATCATGGGATACACCTGGGTACAGGGACACACCTGGGCACTGACAGTGACAGCCCAGAACCGACCTGCGCTTCCAGAGCGCGGCCATCGGCGCCCTGCAGGTGAGGGGCACACCTGGGCACACCTGGGTAATCATGGGATACACCTGAGTACACCTGGGCACACCTGGGTACACCTGGGTACACCTGGGTAATCATGGGATACACCTGGGTACACCTGGGTATACCTGAGATACACCTGGGTACTGTCAGTGACACCCCAGAACCGACCTGCGCTTCCAGAGCGCGGCCATCGGCGCCCTGCAGGTGAGGGACACACCTGAGCACACCTGGGACACACCTGAGTATACCTGAGACACACCTGGGACACACCTGAGCACACCTGGGTATACCTGAGATACACCTGGGTACAGCTGGGTACTGACAGTGACACCCCAGAACCGACCTGCGCTTCCAGAGCGCGGCCATTGGCGCCCTGCAGGTGAGGGGCACACCTGGGTACACCTGGGCACACCTGAGTATACCTGAGACACACCTGGGTAATGACAGTGACACCCCAGAACTGACCTGCGCTTCCAGAGTGCGGCCATCGGCGCCCTGCAGGTGAGGGACACACCTGGGCACACCTGGGCACACCTGGGACACACCTGGGACACACCTGGGCACTGACAGTGACACCCCAGATCCAAACTGCGCTTTCAGAGCGCGGCCATCGGCGCCCTGCAGGTGAGGGACACACCTGGGCACACCTGGGACACACCTGAGCACACCTGGGTACACTTGGGCACACCTGGAACACACCTGAGTACAGCTGGGTATACCTGAGATACACCTGGGTACACCTGGGCACTGGCAGTGACAGCCCAGAACCGACCTGCGCTTCCAGAGCGCGGCCATCGGCGCCCTGCAGGTGAGGGGCACACCTGGGACACACCTGAGATACACCTGGGTAATCATGGCACACACCTGGGCACACCTGAGCACACCTGGGTATACCTGAGATACACCTGGGTACAGCTGGGTACTGACAGTGACACCCCAGATCCAACCTGCGCTTCCAGAGCGCGGCCATCGGCGCCCTGCAGGTGAGGGGCACACCTGGGCACACCTGGGTACACCTGGGCACACCTGGGACACACCTGAGCACACCTGGGCACACCTGGGTAATCATGGCACACACCTGGGCACACCTGGGTAATCATGGGACACAGCTGGGTACTGACAGTGACACCCCAGAACCGACCTGCACTTCCAGAGCGCGGCCATTGGTGTCACCTGTATCTCACCTGTCCCATACCTGTCTCTCACCTGTCTCTCACCTGTCTCACCTGTACAGGAGGCCTCTGAGGCGTACCTGGTGGGGCTGTTTGAGGACACTGGGGTTACAGGTGACCCCGTGGGTATCTCACCTGTCTCTCACCTGTCTCACCTGTACAGGAGGCGTCTGAGGCGTACCTGGTGGGGCTGTTTGAGGACACCAACCTCTGCGCCATCCACGCCAAGCGCGTCACCATCATGCCCAAGGACATCCAGCTGGCGCGGCGCATCCGGGGGGAGCGCGCCTGAGCCCCCAAATTCCCAAAAATTACCCAAAAATTCCCCAAAAATTCCCAAATTCCCAAATTCCCAACATTTCCCGAAATTCCCAAAATCTCAAAATTCCCAAATTCCCAACATTTCCCGAAATTCCCAAAAATTAACAAAATTCCCGAATTCCCAACATTTCCCGAAATTCAAAAAAAAAAAAACAACCCAAAATTCTCCACAATTCCGGAGAATTCCCCTGAAATTCCAAAATTCAAAAAAATCTCAAAATTCCCAAATTCCCCAAATCCCCAAAATTCTGGAGAATTCCCCAAAATTCTCAAAATTCCCCCCAAAAAAATCGCAAAATTCCCGAATTCCCAAAATTCCAGAGAATTCCCCAAAATTCCAAGAACCTCAAAATTCCCAAATTCCCAAAAATTCTCCAAAATTCCCAAAAAATTCCCCAAAATTTCCCAAAAATTCCCAAAAATTCCAAAATCCCCAGAATTCCCAAAGTTCCGGAGAATTCCCCAAAATTCCCAAAATTCCAAAATCCCCAAAATCTCAAAATTCCAAATTCCCCAAAATTCCAAAATCTCAAAATCCCCAAAGTTCCGGAGAATTCCCCAAAATTCCCAAAAATCCCCAAAATTCTGTCCCCAAAATTCCCAAAAATTCCCAAAAAATCCCCAAAATTCCCAAAATTCCAAAAATCCAAAAAAATCCCCAAAATTCTCAAGATTCCCAAAATCCCCAAAATTCCAAAATCCCCAAAATCTCAAAATCCCAAAATTTCCAAATTCCCAAAATTCCCAAAATTTACCAAAATTCCCTAAAAATTCCCCAAAAATTCCCCAAAATTCCCAAAATTCCGGCCGACCCCCCCCCGGTTTTTGTACACGGATTTTCTAGGGGCGGGTTTGGGGTGAAAAATGAGAATTTTGGGCAAAGGGGGAGGGGCTGGGGAGGTCACAAGGGAATAAAAAAAAAAAAAATTCCCAAATTTCTCAGAATTCCACCCAAAATTTTTTTAGGATTTTCTCAAATTTCCGCCCATTTTGTCCCAAAATTCCAAAAAACTCCGGATGTTTTTGGGGTTATTTTCCCAAATTTTGGGGTTTTTTCTGTTCAAAATTGGGAATTTTGGGGAATTTTTTGGGGTTTTGGGAATTCCACCCAAAATTTTTTTGGGGGTTTCCTCAAATTCCCGAAGTTTTTAACCCAAAATTCTGGAGTTTTTTGGGGTTATTTTCCCAAATTTTTGGTTTTTTTCTGTTCAAAATGGGAATTTTGGGGAATTTTTTTGGGTTTTGGGAATTCCTGAATTTAATTTTATTTTGGGAATTCCTCCCAAATTTTTTTTTGGGTTTTCCTCAAATTCTTGAAGTTTTTATCCCAAAAATTCCCAAATTTCTGGAGTTTTTTGGGGCAATTTTCCCAATTTTTGGGTTTTTTTTTTTGGATTTTTTTTTGGGATGTCCAAATCAGGAATTTTGGGAATTCGTTGGAATTTTGGGAATTCTTTGGAATTTTGGGAATACTTTGGAATTTTGGGAATTCCCAGTTTTCTACATAAAGTTTTTTTGGGGTGAAAAATGAGAATTTTGGGCAAAGGGGGAGGGGCTGGGGAGGTCACAAAGGAATAAAATAAAAAAAAAAAATTCCCAAATTTCATCCAAAATTTTTTGGGGAATTTCCTCAAATTTTTTATTTTATCCCAAAATTTGGACACTGGGGTTAATTAATTAATTAATTAATTGGGGGTTTAATTAATTAATTGATGTCAATTGGGGTGGGCGTGGCTTCTCCTTCATAAAATAAAAATTAAAAAAAATTTTAAAAAATTCCCAAATT
>NC_079358.1:6100367-6120367 GCF_029582105.1 Oenanthe melanoleuca
TGGCACTCCTGGGTTTCTACATTTTCTTACCCCATTTTTCACCCCAAAAAATCCATTTTTTACCCCCAAAAACCCATTTTTTACTCCCAAAAACCCATTTTTTCACGCTTTTCACCTACCTGGATGACATAGAACCGGGAGATCCCCTCCTGCCGCTTCATCTTGGCGCTCCTGGGTTTCTACATTTTCTTACCCCATTTTTCACCCCAAAAAATCCATTTTTTCTATGATTTTACCCCATTTTTCACCCCAAATTCCCATTTTTCCATGCTTTCCACCCACCTGGATGACATAAAACCTGGAGATCCCCTCCTGCCTCTTCATCTTGGCGCTCCGCTGCGGCCGCGCCGCCGCCTCCTCGCCGTCCTTGGCCCCGTCGGCCGCCAGGGCCCCGTTGGCTTTGGGCCTCTTGGGCTCCAGGATGGGGTAGAGGAAGGAGTAGCGGCGCTCGCGCTGCTTGGCCGCCTGGTGCACCGAGTAGGTGATGAAGCAGAGGCTGGGCGTGCACACCAGGATGATCTGGAAGACCCAGTAGCGGATGTGGGAGATGGGGAAGGCCTTGTCGTAGCAGGCCTGGTTGCAGCCGGGCTGCAGCGTGTTGCACATGAACATGGTCTGCTCGTCCTCGTACACCGTCTCGCCCACGATGGCCACGATCAGGATGCGGAAAATCACCACCACGGTCAGGAGGATCCTGGGGAGAAAGGGGTTAAAAATCATCATGAAATCGTCATAAAATCAGCACCAGGGTCAGCCGGATCCTGGGGAAAAAGGGGTTAAAAATCGTCATGAAATCAGCACCAGGGTCAGCAGGATCCTGGGGAAAAAGGGGTTAAAAATCGTCATGAAATCAGCACCACGGTCAGCAGGATCCTGGGGAAAAAAGGGTTAAAAATCAGCACCACGGTCAGCAGGATCCTGGGGAGAAAAGGGTTAAAAATCAGCACCACGGTCAGCAGGATCCTGGGGAGAACAGGGTTAAAAATCGTCATTAAAATCGTCATGAAATCAGCACCACGGTCAGCAGGATCCTGGGGAGAAAGGGGTTAAAAATCAGCACCACGGTCAGCAGGATCCTGGGGAAAAAGGTTTGGTTAAAAATCAGCACCACGGTCAGCAGGATCCTGGGGAGAAAGGGGTTAAAAATCACCAGCAAATCACCACAACAGTCAGCAGGATCCTGGGGAGAAAGGGGTTAAAAATCATCACCACGGTCAGGAGAATCCTGGGGAAAAAAGGGTTAAAAATCACCACCACGGTCAGGAGAATCCTGGGGAAAAAGGGTTAAAAATTATCACCATGGTCAGCAGGATCCTGGGGAGAAAGGGGTTAAAAATCGTCATGAAATCGTCATGAAATCATCATGAAATAATCAGAAAATCAGCACCACGGTCAGCAGGATCCTGGGGAAAAAAGGGTTAAAAATCAGCACCACGGTCAGCAGGATCCTGGGGAGAAAGGGGTTAAAAAACAGCACCAGGGTCAGCAGGATCCTGGGGAGAAAGGGTTAAAAATCACCAGGAAATCACCACAACAGTCAGCAGGATCCTGGGGAAAAAGGGGTTAAAAATCACCAGGAAATCGTCATGAAATCAGCACCACGGTCAGCAGGATCCTGGGGAGAAAGGGGTTAAAAATCACCAGGAAATCACCACAACAGTCAGCAGGATCCTGGGGAGAAAGGGTTAAAAATTATCACCATGGTCAGGAGAATCCTGGGGAGAAAGGGTTAAAAATCGTCATGAAATCAGCACCACGGTCAGCAGGATCCTGGGGAGAAAGGGGTTAAAAATCAGCATAAAGTCAGCAAAATCCTGGGGAGAAAGGGTTAAAAATTATCACCACGGTCAGCGGGATCCTGGGGAGAAAAGGGTTAAAAATCAGCACCACGGTCAGCAGGATCCTGGGGAGAAAGGGTTAAAAATCAGCACCATGGTCAGCAGGATCGTGGGGAAAAAGGGGTTAAAAATCAGCATAAAGTCAGCAAAATCCTGGGCAGAAATGGGTTAAAAATCACCAGGAAATCACCACAACAGTCAGCAGGATCGTGGGGAAAAAGGGGTTAAAAATCGTCATGAAATCAGCACCAGGGTCAGCAGGATCCTGGGAAGAAAGGGGTTAAAAATCACCACCAGGGTCAGCAGGATCCTGGGGAAAAAAGGGTTAAAAATCACCACCACGGTCAGCAGGATCGTGGGGAAAAAGGGGTTAAAAATCAGCATAAAGTCAGCAAAATCCTGGGGAGAAAGGGGTTAAAAATCGTCATGAAATCGTCATAAAATCAGCACCACGGTCAGCAGGATTCTGGGGAAAAAGGGGTTAAAAATCGTCATGAAATCAGCACCAGGGTCAGCAGGATCCTGGGGAAAAAGGGGTTAAAAATCAGCATAAAGTCAGCAGGATCCTGGGGAGAAAGGGTTAAAAATCGTCATGAAATCGTCATGAAATCGCCATGAAATCATGAAATCAACACCAGGGTCAGGAGGATTCTTCAGGAAAGGTGAGTGGGGAGCAAAATCACCTGGCTGAGGGTCTCACCTGGGTCAGGGTCTCACCTGGCTGTGGGTCTCACCTGGCTGTGGGTCTCACCTGGGTCAGGGTCTCACCTGTGGGTCTCACCTGTGGATCTCACCTGTCTCTGGGTCTCACCTGTGGGTCTCACCTGGCTGTGGGTCTCACCTGTGGGTCTCACCTGTGGGTCTCACCTGGCTGAGGGTCTCACCTGGGTCAGGGTCTCACCTGGCTGTGGGTCTCACCTGGCTGTGGGTCTCACCTGAGGGTCTCACCTGTGGGTCTCACCTGTGGGTCTCACCTGTCTGAGGGTCTCACCTGGCTCTGGGTCTCACCTGGCTGAGGGTCTCACCTGGCTGAGGGTCTCACCTGTGGGTCTCACCTGTGGGTCTCACCTGTCCCTGTCTCACCTGTGGGTCTCACCTGTGGGTCTCACCTGTGGGTCTCACCTGGCTGAGGGTCTCACCTGGCTCTGGGTCTCACCTGGCTGAGGGTCTCACCTGGCTGAGGGTCTCACCTGTGGGTCTCACCTGTGGGTCTCACCTGTAGGTCTCACCTGAGGGTCTCACCTGGCTCTGGGTCTCACCTGTGGGTCTCACCTGTCTGAGGGTCTCACCTGTGAGTCTCACCTGTGGGTCTCACCTGTGGGTCTCACCTGGCTGAGGGTCTCACCTGTGGGTCTCACCTGTGGGTCTCACCTGTGGGTCTCACCTGTGGATCTCACCTGTGGGTCTCACCTGTGGGTCTCACCTGTGGGTCTCACCTGTAGGTCTCACCTGTGGGTCTCACCTGAGGGTCTCACCTGACTCTGGGTCTCACCTGTGGGTCTCACCTGTGGGTCTCACCTGTGGGTCTCACCTGTCTCTGGGTCTCAGCTGGGCCCCCAAATCCCACCTGGACCCCGGGTCTCACCTGGCCCTGCCCCCCCACGATTCACCTGTCCTGCCTCACCTGTCCTGCCCCCAGCTGGTCACGTGATCCCTGCCGGTCACGTGATC
This sequence comes from Oenanthe melanoleuca, assembly GCF_029582105.1. Taxonomy (NCBI): domain Eukaryota; kingdom Metazoa; phylum Chordata; class Aves; order Passeriformes; family Muscicapidae; genus Oenanthe; species Oenanthe melanoleuca. The sequence goes on from NC_079358.1 coordinate 6,103,877, forward strand.
CCGTGGGCGGCCCTGAGCCACCGCGGGGTCACCTGGGGTCACCTGGGTCACACCTGAGCGAGCCGGGGGGGATTTGGGGGGATTTGGGGGGATTTGGGGGGGATCTGGGGGGGATTTGGGGGGATTTGGGGTGAATTCAGGTGAATTTGGGGTGGATTTGGGATGGAACCAGGTGTGCTCAGGTGGAACCGGGAGGATTTGGGGTGAATTTGGGGTGGATTCGGGGTGGATTTAGGATAAATTCGGGATAAATTTGGGGTGAATTTGGGGTTTAACAGGGGATGGAATTTGGGGTGAATTTGGGATGGATTTGGGATAAATTCGGGGTGGATTCAGGATAAATTTGGGATGAATTTGGGGTGGGTTCGGGATAAATTCAGGATAAATTTGGGATGAATTTGGGGTGGATTCGGGATAAATTCAGGATAAATTCAATGTGTAACTGGGATGGATTTGGGGGGGATTTGGGATAAATTCAGGATAAATTTGGGATAAATTTGGGGTGGATTTGGGTGGATTTGGGATAAATTCAGGATAAATTCAGGCTGTAACCAGGATGAATTTGGGGTGAATTTGGGATGAATATGGGGTGTAACAGGGGATGGATTTTGGGGTGGATTTGGGATAAATTCAGAATAAATTCAGGCTGTAACCAGGATGAATTTGGGATAAATTCGGGGTAGATTTAGGATGGATTTGGGGTGAATTTGGGATAAATTTGGGGTGGATTTGGGGTGGATTTGGGATAAATTTGGGGTGAATTTGGGGTGGATTTGGGATAAATTTGGGGTGAATTTGGGGTGGATTTGGGTAGATTCAGGAACAATTTAGGATAAATTCGGGATAAATTCAGGCTGTAACCAGGATGGATTTGGGGTGGATTTGGGATAAATTTGGGGTGGATTTGGGGTTTAACAGGGGATGATTTGGGGTGGATTTGGGATAAATTCAGATTAAATTCAGGCTGTAACCAGGATGGATTTGGGGTGGATTTGGGATGAATTTGGGGTAGATTTGGGATGAATTCGGGGTAGATTTAGGATGGATTTGGGGTGAATTTGGGGAAGTAACCAGGGTGTGTTTGGGGTGTAACCAGGGGTGGATTTGGGGTGGATTCAGAGTGGATTTAGGATGAGTTTGGGGTGAATTTGGGATAAATTTGGGATGGATTCAGGGTGAATTTGGGGTGGATTTAGGATGAATTCAGGCTGTAAGTGGGGGTGGATTTAGGATGGATTCGGGATAAATTCGGGATAAATTCGGGATAAATTTGGGATAAATTCGGGATAAATTCGGGATGAATTCAGGATAAATTCGGGATAAATTCGGGATAAATTCGGGATAAATTCGGGATAAATTCGGGATGAATTCGGGATGAATTCGGGATGAATTCGGGATAAATTCGGGATGAATTCGGGATGAATTCCGGATGAATTCGGGATAAATTCGGGATGAATTCGGGATGAATTCGGGATAAATTCCGGATAAATTCGGGATGAATTCGGGATGAATTCGGGATAAATTCGGGATAAATTCGGGATAAATTCGGGATGAATTCGGGATGAATTCGGGATGAATTCGGGATAAATTCGGGATGAATTCGGGATGAATTCCGGATGAATTCGGGATAAATTCGGGATGAATTCGGGATGAATTCGGGATAAATTCCGGATAAATTCGGGATGAATTCGGGATGAATTCGGGATAAATTCGGGATAAATTCGGGATAAATTCGGGATAAATTCGGGATAAATTCAGGATGAATTCGGGATAAATTCGGGATAAATTCGGGATGAATTCGGGATGAATTCGGGATGAATTCGGGATGAATTCGGGATGAATTCGGGATAAATTCAGGATGAATTCGGGATAAATTCAGGATAAATTCGGGATAAATTCGGGATGAATTCGGGATGAATTCGGGATAAATTCGGGATTAATTCAGGATGAACTGGGGGTTCCCTCGCTCACCTGCCGATCATGGTGGAGTGCTGCTGCACCGCCGCCTCCAGCAGCCGCTCCAGGATGGTCCATTCGCCCATGGCTCCGGCCTGGGGGGCGCCGGGACCCCCCAAACCCCCCGGGACCCCCCCGGGATTCCCGGGCCCCCCCCGGGCCCCCCCCGGGACCCCCCGGGACCCCCCCGGGACCCCCCGGGTCAGCGGCGGCGCCCCCCGGGATCGGGCGGATCCAGCGGATCCCGGGGATCCATCGGCGCTCGGAGCGTGGGGGAGGGGAGGGGCGGGACTGGGAGGGACTGGGAGGGGACTGGGAGGGGATTGGAGGGAACTGGGAGGGGATTGGGGGATACTGGGGGGACTGGGCGGGACTGGGAGGGACTGGGAGGGGATTGGAGGGAACTGGGAGGGACTGGGAGGGACTGAGGGAGAACTGGGAGGGACTGGGAGGGGATTGGGGGATACTGGGAGGGACTGGGAGGGACTGGGCGGGACTGGGAGGGACTGGGAGGGGACTGGGAGGGGATTCGGGGATACTGGGAGGGACTGGGCGGGACTGGGAGGGGACTGGATGGGACTGGGAGGGACTGGGAGGGACTGAGGGAGAACTGGGAGGGACTGGGAGGGGATTGGGGGATACTGGGAGGGACTGGGAGGGAACTGGGGGGAAACTGGGAGGGACTGGTTTCACTGGTCCCAGCCGTGTTCCCATACTGGTCTCACTGGTAGCCCCATACTGGTTTTACTGGTCCCGCTGGCCCCGCCCCGTCTCTCTGGCCACGCCCCGTCCCGCTGGCCACGCCCACATCCCTCTGACCCCGCCCACGTCCCATTGGTCCCGCCCCGTCCCTCTGGCCACGCCCCTCCCTCCGGCCCCGCCCCCGCGCATGCGCAGTTGCCGCCATGGCGCCGCTCCGAGTCCATGTCCTTTACTGGTACCGGGGGTCCCCAAATTTTGGGGGGGGGGGGGTCCCCAAATTCCGGGAGGGGGGGTCCCAAATTTTGGGGGGTGATCCCTGACCCCGGGGGGGGTCCCCAGTTCCTGGGGGGCGGGGCGTTCCCAATTCCGGGTTTGTCCCAAATTTTTGGGAGGGGCGGGTCCCAAATTCCCGGGGGGGGTTTCCCCAAATATTGGGGGTGTCCCCAAATTTTGGGATGGTCCCAAATTTTGGGGGGTTCCCCCTTTTCCTCCCCCACCCCCAGCGGAGCCTGAGGCTACAAACCCAAGGTGAGCCCCTCCCCCCCCTTTTTTTTTAACCCCCCCCCCCCAAAAAAAATGGGAGAACCCCCAAAAACCAACGGGGGGACCCCAAAAAAATTGGGGGGACCCCAAAAAAATCAGCGCCCCCTCCCAAAATTTCAGTTTGAGAAGCTGAAGCAGGAGCTGGAGCGGCGCTTCCCGGGAGCCCTGGCCGTGGTGGGACTGGGGGGACCCCAAATTTGGGGGGGGGACCCCAAATTTTGGGGGGTTGAGCCTGATTTTGAGGGGGGGAACCCCAAATTTTGGGAGGTGGGGAGCCCAAATTTTGGGGCGTCGGGGCTGATTTTGGGGGGGGAGAAGCCAAATTTTGGGGATTCGGGGCTGATTTGGGGGGGGACCCCAAATTTTGTGGGGGCGGATTTTGAGATTTTAGGGGGAGGGGACCCCAAATTTTGGGTGGTCGGGGCTGATTTTGAGGGGGGACCCCAAATTTGGGGGGGGGGGGGGCCGAAACTGGGGGGGTTTGGGCTGATTTTGGGGGGGGACCCCAAATTTTAGGGGGGAGGAGCCCAAATTTTGGGGGATCGGGGCTGATTTTGAGGGGGGACCCCAAGTTTTGGGGGGGGACCCAAATTTGGGGGATCGGGGCTGATTTTGGGGAGGGGACACAAATTTTGGGGGTTCGAGGCTCGTGAATTTTGGGGATTTTTTGGGGGGATCCCCAGGATTTTGGGATTTTTTTGGGGGGGATTTTGGGGATTTTTTTGGGGAGGGATTTTGGGATTTTGGGGATTTTTTGGGCTCGGATTTTGGGATTTTGGGGATTTTTTTTGGGCTCGGATTTGGGGATTTTTTTGGTTGGGATATTTTGGGTCGGATTTTTGGGATTTGGGGATTTTTTGGGATTTTGGGGATTTTTTCGGGTGGGATTTTGGGATTTTTTCGGGTGGGATTTTGGGGATTTTTTTGGGTGGGATTTTTGGGATTTTGGGATTTTTCTTTGGGCTGGGATTTTTGGGATTTTGGGATTTTTTGGGCTGGGATTTTTTAAATTTTTTCGGGTGGGGTTTTGGGGATTTTTTTGGGCTGGGATTTTTGGAATTATTTTGAGCTGGGATTTTTCAGATTTGGAGATTTTTGGGGTTGGATTTTTGGGATTTTGGTGATTTTTTTTTGGCTGGAATTTTTGGGATTTGGGGATTTATTTGGGCTGGGATTTTGGGGATTTTTGGGGTGGGACTTTTGGGATTTTGGGGATTTTTTGGGTGGGATTTTGGCGATTTTTTTGGGCTGGGATTTTTGGGATTTTTTCGGGTGGGATTTTTGGGATTTTTTCGGGGGAATTTGGGGATTTTTTGGGTGGGATTTTTGGGATTTGTTTGGGATGGGATTTTTGGGATTTGGGGATTTATTTGGGCTGGGATTTTGGGGATTTTTGGGGTGGGATTTTTGGGGATTTTAGGGATTTTTTGGGTGGGATTTGGGGAATTTTTGGGGGTGAGATTTTTGGGATTTGTTTGGGATGGGATTTTTGGATTTTTTTTGGTTGGGATTTCTGGGATTTGGGGATTTTTTGGGCTGGGATTTTTGGGATTTTGGGGACTTTTTTGGGTGGGATTTTTTTGGTTGAGATTTTGGGATTTTTTTGGGGTGACTCCCCAAAATTTTGGGGATCTCCCCCCCCCCAGACCGGCCAGGGCACCCCGGAAGTGACCGGGTGGTTCGAGGTGACCGTGGGGACGCACCTGGTGCACTCCAAAAAGGTGAGCGCCCCTCCCCCCCCCTCCCCCCTCCCCCTCCCCCCCAAATTTTGGGGTCCCCCATCCCAATTTTGGGGGCGTGTCCCCAGAACGGCGATGGCTTCGTGGACAGCGACTCCAAACTGCACAGGATCGTCGCCGCCATCGAGGCCTGCCTGGCCTAGGCCCCGATAGGGGGGGCTCTGTCGCGACATGGCGCGATATGGCGCGATATACCGGGAAATATCGCGATATCCCGCGATATATCGGGAGATATCGCGATATGCCGCGATATATCGGGAGATATCGCGATATCCCGCGATATATCGGGAGATATCGCAATATCCCGCGATATATCGGGAGATATCGCGATATATCGCAAAACATCATGATATATCGCAAAATATCGGGAGCTATATCGGGAAATATCGCGATATATCGCGCGATATAGTGCGATATCGCAGGATATTGTGATATATCGTGGGATATCGTGCGATATCACGATATATCGCGGGATATCGCGGGATATCTGATGATATCGCGACATGTCGCGACAGCGCTGCCCCCCCCAGCCCCCCCCAGCCCCTCCCCCGCGCTCCATGACGGGAATCGCCGAAACGCCGCCGGCACCGGGCGCTGCCCCGAGCCCCCCGCGCGGGGGAGGGGAACGGGGGGGGATGGGGGGGGCAGAGCCCGCCCTAAATCCCCCCAAAATCCCACCCCAAATCCCACCCCAAATTTAACCCAAAATCCCTTAATTCCACCCCAAATCCCACCCTAAAATCCTGCCCCAAATTTCTCCCAAATCCCACCCCTAATTTTACCCAAAATCTCACCCAAAATTCTTCAAATCCCACCCCAAATCCCTAAAATTTCACCCCAAATTCCTTAATTCCATCCCAAATCCCACCCTAAATCCCCCCCAAAATACCACCCCAAATTTCACCCCAAAAATCCCTCCCCTAATTTCACCCAAATCCCACCCAAATCACCCTAAATCCTGCCCCAAATCCCCCCAAAATCCCCCGAAATTCCACCCCAAATCCTAACCCAAATTCCAGCCCAAAAATCCCTCAAATCCCCCCCAAAATTCTTTAATTCCACCCCAAATTCCACCTCAAATCCTTAAAATCCCACCCAAAATCCCTCAAATTTTACCCCAAATCCCGAAATCCCACCCCAAATCCCACCACAAAAATCCTTCAAATCCCCCCCAAACTCCCACCCAAACATCCCCCAAAAACTCCCACCCAAATTTCACCCAAAATCCTTTAATTCTACCCCAAATCCCACCCCAAATCCTGCCCAAAATCCCTCAAATCCCCCCAAAATCCTCTAAAATTTCACCCAAAATCCCCCCAAAATCCCCCAAAATCCTAAAATCCCTCAAATCCCCCAAAATCCCTCAAATCCCCCCAAAAATCCCCCAAATTTCACCCAAAATTCCCCAAATCCCCACAAAAATCCCCCAAATTTCACCCAAAATCCTTCAAATCCCCCACAAAATCCCCCAAATCTTCCCAAAAATCCCCCAAATTTCACCCAAAAATCCCCCAAATCCCCCCAAAGTTTTTCTTCCCCCCCCCCCAATTTTTTTCTTTCCCCCAAATCCTTTTTTTTCCTTTTTTTTTTTCATTTTCCGCTTTCACCGATGCCAAATTAGCCCAAATTTGGATTTTTTTGGGATTCTTCTCCCGCCGAGCTCTCCCTGGAAGGAGAAAAAAAAAAAAATTTAAAACCCTGAAAGTACCAAAATTATTTTATTTTATTTTTTATTTCATTTTATTTTATGTTTTATTTTTTTTATTATTATTCCGAATTTTATTATCCTCGTTACTCGGCAGCCTTTTGGAAATAAAACGTTGGAAATAAAACATTGGAAATAAAAGATTTTGGGAAATAAAACTTTGGAAATTTGAGGATTTTGGTTTTTTTTTAATTTTATATTTTTGGGAATTTTGGGCTGTGGGAAATTCCATTTTCTTGTTGAATCCCAAAAAGCAGCGCAGGGGAATTCTGGAATTCCTCATTTTGGGAATAAAATAATTCTATTTTTTTTTTTAATCGAACTGTTTTATTTTATTTTATGGATTTTGGGGATCAAGGTGCTCCGAGCACCTCCAAGCTTGGCCTTTAATCCTAAAAAAAGTGAAATTATGGAATTTTGGGGAATAAAAGATGAAAAATTTAAAAAGATTTTGTTGGTTTTATTGGGTTTTTTTTGGGATTTACTGAGCGAGTCCATGAGGGAAAACTGAGCCGCGCTCCGAGCTCTCCCAAACTCCGTCCTCTAGCTGAAAACCCCCCAAAAAAACAACATCCCAAAATTGAGAAATTTGAGATTTATGGAATTAGGAAGGGAAAAATAAAAAATAAATAAAAATAAATTTAAAAAAAAACCCGCTCGGACGCCTCAGGCCCCGCGCCCCCCTCAGGAATCCAAGATGGCGGCGCGGCCTCACCTCAGCCGACCCCGCCCGTTCCCGCCCTCCGCGCGCGGGGCACGACGGGAACCGCCCTCAGCCGGGACCCGCCATTTTCTGCCGGGAAAGGCGGGAAGGGGGAGATCGAAGCCGCCGCAGCCGCACCGCGGGACCCGCACGGCTCCAGCGCCGCCGCCAGCGCCGCTCGCAGGTACCGGGAGCGCGGCGGCGGCCGGGGGTCGGTACCGGGGAGCGCTGCGGGAGGGAAGTACCGGGAAAGCTCCGGTGTGCGGTGGGGGGTGCGGGGGGGGCCGGGGTCGCCTGAGGAGACGCTTCCCTTTAGTCCCGCCTTCCGTGTGGTGCCGCGCGCTGATTGGCCGAGAAGGCGGGCGCTGATTGGCTGTGAAGCACGTCAATCAAAGGAAGCCCGCCGCTTCCTCCAATCAGCGGGGGCTTCGCGGAGGCTTCTGGGTGTTGTAGTTCGGGGCTGCGCCTCCGCCGCGCTCAGCCAATCAGGCGCGGGGCAGCGGGCGCGTGACGCGGCGCGCGGGCGCTCATGGGAGTTGTAGTCGCGTAGGCCGCGCGGGGATTTCTCCCCGTTTCTCCCGTTTTTTGCCCCGTTTTCCTCCCGGTTTTTCGCGGCTCTCGCAGGCTGTGACGGCCCGGCATGGCCCGCACCAAGCAGACGGCTCGGAAATCCACCGGCGGGAAAGCGCCGCGGAAACAACTCGCCACCAAGGCGGCCCGGAAGAGCGCGCCCTCCACCGGGGGCGTGAAGAAACCGCATCGCTACCGGTAACGGGGGGCGCTGGGGGATACTGGGGCACACCTGGGACAGGTGAGGGGCACACCTGGGTACTGACAGTGACACCCCAAACCACACCTGTGCCTCACCTGTCTCACCTGTGTCTCACCTGTGCCTCAATTGTCTCAACTGTATCTTACCTGTCTCACCTGTATCTCACCTGTGTCTCACCTGTATCTTACCTGCCTTACCTGTCTCACCTGTATCTCACCTGTCTCAGTCTCACCTGTCTCACCTGTGTCTCACCTGTGTCTCACGTGCCTTACCTGTCTCAACGGCATCTCACCTGTGTCTCACCTGTATCACACCTGTCCACCTGTCTCACCTGTGTCCCACACCTGTCTCACCTGTCCCACCTGTCTCACCTGTCTCTCCCCTCTGTCTCACCTCTCACCTGTATCTCACCTGACTCTCACCTGTCTCACCTGTCTCACCTGTCCCACCTCTCTCTCACCTGTCTCACTTGTCTCACCTGTCTCTTACCTGTATCTCACCTGTCTCACATGTCTCACCTCTCTCTCACCTCTCTCTCACCTGTCTCACCTGTCTCACCTGTCTCTCACCTGTCTCTCACCTGTATCTCACCTGTATCCCACCTCTCTCTCACCTGTCTCTCACCTGTATCTCACCTGTCCCACCTGTCTCACCTGTATCCCACCTGTCCCACCTGTCTCTCACCTGTCCCACCTGTATCTCACCTGTCTCTCACCTGTATCTCACCTGTATCTCACCTGTCTCACCTGTCTCACCTGCCCAGCCCCGGCACGGTGGCGCTGCGCGAGATTCGCCGTTACCAGAAATCCACGGAGCTGCTGATCCGGAAACTTCCGTTCCAGCGGCTGGTGCGGGAGATCGCGCAGGACTTCAAAACAGACCTGCGCTTCCAGAGCGCGGCCATCGGCGCCCTGCAGGTGAGGGACACACCTGGGCACACCTGGGTACACCTGAGTATACCTGAGACACACCTGGGTACAGCTGAGTATACCTGAGATACACCTGGGATACACCTGGGACACACCTGGGACACACCTGGGTACTGACAGTGACACCCCAGATCCAACCTGCGCTTCCAGAGCGCGGCCATCGGCGCCCTGCAGGTGAGGGGCACACCTGGGCACACCTGGGACACACCTGGGCACACCTGGGTAATCATGGGATACACCTGGGCACACCTGGGTACACCTGGGTACTGACAGTGACACCCCAGAACCGACCTGCGCTTCCAGAGCGCGGCCATCGGCGCCCTGCAGGTGAGGGGCACACCTGGGCACACCTGGGTAATCATGGGACACACCTGGGTACTGACAGTGACAGCCCAGAACCGACCTGCGCTTCCAGAGTGCGGCCATCGGCGCCCTGCAGGTGAGGGGCACACCTGGGCACACCTGGGCACACCTGGGTACACCTGAGATACACCTGGGTACAGCTGGGTATACCTGAGATACACCTGGGCACACCTGGGCACACCTGGGTACACCTGGGCACACCTGAGTATACCTGAGACACACCTGGGTAATGACAGTGACACCCCAGAACTGACCTGCGCTTCCAGAGCGCGGCCATCGGCGCCCTGCAGGTGAGGGGCACACCTGGGCACACCTGGGACACACCTGGGACACACCTGGGTACACCTGGGACACACCTGGGACACACCTGGGCACACCTGGGTACAGCTGAGTATACCTGAGATACACCTGGGCACAGCTGGGTACTGACAGTGACACCCCAGATCCAACCTGCGCTTCCAGAGCGCGGCCATTGGCGCCCTGCAGGTGAGGGGCACACCTGGGCACACCTGGGACACACCTGGGCACACCTGGGTACAGCTGGGTACAGCTGGGTACACCTGGGTACTGACAGTGACACCCCAGAACCGACCTGCGCTTCCAGAGCGCGGCCATCGGCGCCCTGCAGGTGAGGGGCACGCCTGGGCACACCTGGGACACACCTGGGTACACCTGGGTACACCTGGGTAATCATGGGACACACCTGGGCACACCTGGGCACACCTGGGTAATCATGGGATACACCTGAGTACAGCTGGGACACACCTGGGTACTGACAGTGACAGCCCAGATCCAACCTGCGCTTCCAGAGCACGGCCATCGGCGCCCTGCAGGTGAGGGGCACACCTGGGCACACCTGGGTACACCTGGGTACACCTGAGATACACCTGGGTAATCATGGGACACACCTGAGTACAGTTGGGACACACCTGGGCACTGACAGTGACAGCCCAGAACCGACCTGCGCTTCCAGAGCGCGGCCATTGGTGTCACCTGTATCTCACCTGTCCCATACCTGTCTCACCTCTCACCTGTGTCACACCTGTATCTCACCTGTCTGACCTGTAGGAGGCCTCTGAGGCGTACCTGGTGGGGCTGTTTGAGGACACAGGGGTTACAGGTGACCCCATGGGTATCTCACCTGTCCCATACCTGTCTCACCTGTCCCATACCTGTCTCTCACCTGTACAGGAGGCCAGCAAGGCATACCTGGTGGGGCTGTTTGAGGACACAGGGGTGTCTCACCTGTCCCATACCTGTCTCTCACCTGTATCTCACCTGTCTCACCTGTAGGAAGCCTCTGAGGCGTACCTGGTGGGGCTGTTTGAGGACACTGGGGTTAGAGGTGACCCCGTGGGTATCTCACCTGTCCCATACCTGTCTCACCTGTATCTCACCTGTCTCTCACCTGTCTCTCACCTGTCTCTCACCTGTCTCTCTCTCACCTGTAGGAGGCCTCTGAGGCGTACCTGGTGGGGCTGTTTGAGGACACAGGGGTTACAGGTGACCCCGTGGGTATCTCACCTGTCCCATACCTGTCTCACCTGTATCTCACCTGTCTCTCTCACCTGTAGGAGGCCTCTGAGGTGTACCTGGTGGGGCTGTTTGAGGACACAGGGGTGTCCCACCTGTCTCACCTGTATCTCACCTGTCTCTCACCTGTATCTCACCTGTCTCTCACCTGTCTCACCTGTAGGAGGCGTCTGAGGCGTACCTGGTGGGGCTGTTTGAGGACACAGGGGTGTCTCACCTGTCTCATACCTGTCTCACCTGTCCCATACCTGTCTCACCTGTCTCTATCTCACCTGTCTCACCTGTAGGAGGCATCTGAGGCGTACCTGGTGGGGCTGTTTGAGGACACAGGGGTGTCTCACCTGTCTCATACCTGTCTCACCTGTCCCATACCTGTCTCACCTGTCCCACCTGTCTCTCACCTGTCTCACCTGTCTCTCTCTCACCTGTAGGAAGCCTCTGAGGCGTACCTGGTGGGGCTGTTTGAGGACACAGGGGTGGGATACAGGCACAGGTGACCCTGTGGGTGTCTCACCTGTCTCTCACCTGTCTCTTACCTGTATCTCACCTGTATCTCACCTGTAGGAGGCGTCTGAGGCGTACCTGGTGGGGCTGTTTGAGGACACTGGGGTTACAGGTGACCCCATGGGTATCTCACCTGTATCTCACCTGTCTCTCTCTCACCTGTAGGAAGCCTCTGAGGCGTACCTGGTGGGGCTGTTTGAGGACACAGGGGTGGGATACAGGCACAGGTGACCCTGTGGGTGTCTCACCTGTCCCACACCTGTCTCACCTGTACAGGAGGCGTCTGAGGCGTACCTGGTGGGGCTGTTTGAGGACACAGGGGTTACAGGTGACCCCGTGGGTATCTCACCTGTCTCTCACCTGTCTCACCTGTCTCACCTGTCTCTATCTCACCTGTAGGAGGCCTCTGAGGCGTACCTGGTGGGGCTGTTTGAGGACACAGGGGTTACAGGTGACCCCGTGGGTATCTCACCTGTCCCATACCTGTCTCACCTGTCCCATACCTGTCTCTCTCTCACCTGTACAGGAAGCCTCTGAGGCGTACCTGGTGGGGCTGTTTGAGGACACAGGGGTGGGATACAGGCACAGGTGACCCTGTGGGTGTCTCACCTGTCTCTCACCTGTCTCACCTGTCTCACCTGTCTCTCTCACCTGTAGGAGGCCTCTGAGGCGTACCTGGTGGGGCTGTTTGAGGACACCAACCTCTGCGCCATCCACGCCAAGCGCGTCACCATCATGCCCAAGGACATCCAGCTGGCGCGGCGCATCCGGGGGGAGCGCGCCTGAGCCCCCAAATTCCCAAAAATTACCCAAAAATTCCCCAAAATTCCCCAAAATTCCCAAATTCCCAACATTTCCCGAAATTCAAAAAAAAAAAAATCCCAAAATTCTCCACAATTCCGGAGAATTCCCCTGAAATTCCAAAATTCAAAAAAAAAAAAATCCCAAAATTCTCCACAATTCCGGAGAATTCCCCTGAAATTCCAAAATTCCCAAAAATATCTCAAAATTCCCAGATTTCCAAAATCCCCCAAATTCCCCAAAATCCCCAAAATTCTGGAGAATTCCCCAAAATTCTTAAAATTCCCCCCAAAAAAAATCGCAAAATTCCCCAATTCCCAAAATTCCAGAGAATTCCCCAAAATTCCAAAAATCTCAAAATTCCCAAATTCCCAAAAATTCTCCAAAATTCCCAGAAAAATCCCCAAAATTTCCCAAAAATTCAAAAATCCCCAGAATTCCCAAAGTTCCGGAGAATTCCCCAAAATTCCAAAAAAATTCCCCAAAATTTCCCAAAAATTCCCAAAAATTCCAAAATCCCCAGAATTCCCAAAGTTCCGGAGAATTCCCCAAAATTCCCAAAAAATCCAATCCCAAAATTCCAAAATCCCCAAAATCTCAAAATTCCAAATTCCCCAAAATTCCAAAATCTCAAAATCCCCAAAAAGTTCCGGAGAATTCCCCAAAATTCCCAAAAAAACCCAAATCCCAAAATCCCCAAAATCTCAAAATCCCAAAATTTCCAAATTCCCAAAATTCCCAAAATTTACCAAAATTCCCCAAAAATTCCCCAAAATTCCCAAAATTCCGGCCGACCCCCCCCCAGTTTTTGTACACGGATTTTCTAGGGGCGGGTTTGGGGTGAAAAATGAGAATTTTGGGCAAAGGGGGAGGGGCTGGGGAGGTCAAAAGGGAATAAAAAAAAAAAATTCCCAAATTTCTCAGAATTCCACCCAAAATTTTTTTTGGATTTTCTCAAATTTCCGCCCATTTTGTCCCAAAATTCCAAAAAACTCCGGATGTTTTTGGGGTTATTTTCCCAAATTTTTGGGTTTTTTTCTGTTCAAAATCGGGAATTTTTTGGGGTTTTGGGAATTCCTGAATTTAATTTTTTTTTTTTGGGAATTCCTCCCAAAATTTTTTTTGGGTTTTCCTCAAATTCCCGAAGTTTTTATCCCAAAAATTCCCGAATTTCTGGAGTTTTTTGGGGCAATTTTCCCAATTTTTGGGGTTTTTTTTTGGATTTTTTTTTGGGATGTCCAAATCAGGAATTTTGGGAATTTGTTGGAATTTTGGGAATTCTTTGGAATTTTGGGAATTTGTTGGAATTTTGGGAATTCCCAGTTTTCTACACAAAGTTTTTTTGGGGTGAAAAATGAGAATTTTGGGCAAAGGGGGAGGGGCTGGGGTGGTCACAAAGGAATAAAATAAAAAAAAAAAAATTCCCAAATTTCATCCAAAATTTTTTGGGGAAATTTCCTCAAATTTTTTATTTTATCCCAAAATTTGGGGACTGGGGTTAATTAATTAATTAATTAATTAGGGGGTTAATTAATTATTTGATGTTAATTGGGGTGGGCGTGGCTTCTCCTTCGTAAAATAAAAATTAAAAAAAAAAAAAATTCCCAAATTTTTTTGGAATTTCACCCAAAATTTTTTGGGGGGATTTCCCCAAATTTTTATTTTTCAGGATTTAGGGTTAATTAATTAATTGATGGGGGTTTAATTAATTATTTGATGTTAATTGGGGTGGGCGTGGCTTCTCCTTCATAAAATAAAAATTAAAAAAAAAAAAAAAAATTCCCAAATTTTTTTGGAATTTCACCCAAAAATTTTTTTGTGGATTTCCCCAAATTTTTATTTTTCAGGATTTAGGGTTAATTACTTAATTAATTAATGGGGGGTTAATTAATTAATTGATGTCAATTGGGGTGGGCGTGGCTTCTCCTCCCTAAAATTAAAAAAAAAAAAAAAAATTCCAAATTTTTTTGGAATTTCATCCAAAAATTTTTTGGTGGATTTCCCCAGATTTTTATTTTTCAGGATTTGGGTTTAATTAATTAATTAATTAGAGGGTTAATTAATTAATTGTTGTTAATTGGGGTGGGCGTGGCTTCTCCTCCCTAAAATTAAAAAAAAAAAAAAAATTCCCAAATTTTTTTGGAATTCCACCCAAAATTTATTTTGAGGATTCCCCAAATTTTTATTTTTCAGGATTTGGGGTTAATTAATTAATTGATGGGGGTTTAATTAATTATTTGATGTTAATTGGGGTGGGCGTGGCTTCTCCTCCCTAAAATAAAAATTTAAAAAAAAACAAAAATTCCCAAATTTTTTTGGAATTTCATCCAAAAATTTTTTTGTGGATTTCCCCAAATTTTTATTTTTCAGGATTGAGGGTTAATTAATTAATTAATTAATTGGGGGTTTAATTAATTAATTGATGTCAATTGGGGTGGGCGTGGCTTCTCCTTCATAAAATAAAAATTTAAAAAAAAATTTTAAAAACTCCCAAATTTCTCAAAATTTCACCCAAATTTTTTGTTTTTGGGGGGGGGGGGGGGAATTTTCCCGAATTTTGGGGGTGGGGGAGGGGCTGGCGGGGGTGGGGGAGGGGCGGGTCCCGGGCTCTGATCGGGATAAAAATATCCCGAAAATCGGGATTAGGGGGGGGGAGGGGCGGGCGCGCGGGGGCGGGGGGGGGGGGGAGGGGCGGGGGGGGGGGAGGGGGAGGGGTGAAAATATTGAAATAAAATAAAATTTAAAAAAAAAAAAAAAAAAATCGGGATTTGTGGAAATTTAATTTTTGTGGAATTTTCCCTTTTTTATATTAAAAAAAAAATTTGAATTAAATATTTTTATTTTAAATATTCGAATTTTTTTCTCCTTCCGAAATAATTTAATAAGAATTTTTAATTTTGATACAATTTTATATTAAATAATCGGGATTTGGGATTTGTGTGAATTTGATTTTTGTGGAATTATCTCTTTTTTTTATATTAAAAAAAATTTAAATTAAATATTTTATTTTAAATATTCGAATTTTTTTCTCGTTCCGAAATAATTTAATAAGAATTTTTAATTTTGATACAATTTTATATTAAATAATCGGGATTTGAGATTTGAGAAAATTTGATTTTTGTGGAATTATCTCTTTTTTATATTGAAAAAAAATTTAAATTAAATATTTTTATTTTAAATATTCGAATTTTTTTCTCGTTCCGAAATAATTTAATAAGAATTTTTAATTTTGATTTCATTTTATATTAAATAATCGGGATTTGGGATTTGTGGGAATTTGATTTTTGTGGAATTTTCCCTTTTTTATATTTAAAAAAAAAATTAAATATTTTATTTAAAATATTCGATTTTCTATTCTCATTCCAAAATTATTCCTTTTTTATATTTAATTTTTTTAATTAGAATTTTTATTAAAAATATTCGAATTTTTTCTCATTCCAAAAGGATTTAATAAGAATTTTTAAATTTTGATACAATTTTATATTAAATAATCGCGATTTGAGATTTGAAAAAATTTGATTTCCGTGGAATTGTCACTTTTTAAATAAATTTTAATATTTAAAAAAAAAAAATTTTTTTAAATTAAAAATCCGAATTTTTTCTCGTTCCAGGGATTTAATAATTTTTATTTTTTATTGAGGGATTTAATAAAAATTTCCGATTTTTATAGAACAAATGATCGAATTTTAAAATTAAATTATTGAGATTTTGATACAAATAATTCAAATTTTTAATCAATTCTTGAGGTTTTGATAGAAATAATCAAATTTTAATTAGAACTATTGAGATTTCTATAAAAATAATTTTAATTTTTAGTATATTTTAATTTAAAAATTATATATTATTTTTATTAAATACTTATTATTTTTAATTATTTATTATATAATAATTTTAATTAGAATTAATGAGATTTTGATATAAATAATTCGATTTTAATTAGATTTACTGAGATTTTTATATAAATAATCCGATTTTAATTCGAATTATTGAGATTTTGATGTAAATAATTCGATTTTTAAATTAATAATTGAGATTTTGATATAAAAATCCGATTTTAATTCTAAATAATGAGATTTTGATATAAATAATTCGATTTTTTAATCAATTCTTGAGATTTTGATATAAATAATCGGATTTTAATTCGAATTTTTGAGATTTTTGATATAAATAATCCGATTTTAATTCGAATTATTGAGATTTTTATACAAATAATCCGATTTTAATTCGAATTATTGAGATTT
>NC_079358.1:6125367-6133355 GCF_029582105.1 Oenanthe melanoleuca
CCCCAGCTGTTCCAGGTGTATCCAGGTGTGTCCCAGGTGTGTCCCAGGTGTATCTCAGCTGTCCCCAGGTATCCTCAGGCGTGTCCCAGGTGTGCCCAGGTGTGTCCCAGGTGTTCCCAGGTGTCCCAGGTGTGTCCCAGGTGCCCAGGTGTGTCCCCAGGTGTGTCTCAGGTGTGTCCCAGGTGTCCCCAGGTGTGTCTCAGGTGTCCCCAGGGTCCCAGCTGTCCCCAGGTGTGTCCCAGGTGTTCCCCAGGTGTGTCCCAGGTGTCCCCAGCTGTCCCAGGTGTATCTCAGCTGTCCCAGGTGTGTCCCCAGGTGTGTCCCAGGTGTGTCCCAGGTGTCCCCAGGTATATCCAGGTGTCCCCAGTCCCAGGTTTGTCCCAGGTGTACCCCAGGTGTCCCCAGGTGTGTCCCAGGTGTGTCCCAGCTGTCCCAGGTGTGTCCCAGGTGTGTCCCAGGTGTCCCCAGCTGTCCCAGGTGTGCCCAGGTGTATCTCAGGTGTCCCAGGTGTGTCCCAGTTGTCCCCAAGTGTGTCCCAGGTGTCCCCAGGTGTGTCTGGCTGTCCCAGGTGTGTCCCAGCTGTCCCCAGGTGTGTCCCAGGTGTATCTCAGGTGTCCCCAGGTGTATCTCAGATGTCCCCAGGTGTCCCCAGGTGTGTCCCAGGTGTGTCCCAGCCGTGCCCGTGTCCCCGCAGCCCCTCCCCCCGCCATGATGTCGTACCTGAAGCAGCCGCACTTCGGGGTCAGCGGGCTGGGCCTGGAGCTGCTGCCGCCCGTGGGATACCCCGGTACCGGAACGGGGGGGAGGGGCGGGGGGACCCCGGTACCCGAACGGGGGGAGGGGCGGGGGGACCCCGGTACCGGAACGGGGGGAGGGGCGGGGGGACCCCGGGACCCCAAATGGGGGGGGAGGGGCGGGGGGACCCCAAGGGACACCCCGGTACCCCGAAATGGGGGGGGGGAGGGGCGGGGGACACCCCGGTACCCCGAAATGGGGGGGGAGGGGCGGGGAACCCCGGTACCCCAAATGGGGGGGGGATGGGGGGGATGGGGACCCCGGTACCCCAAAATGAGGGGGGGGATGGGGGGGGATGGGGACCCCGGTACCCCAAAATCGGGGGGGGGAGGGGAGGACACCCCGGTACCCCGAAATGTGGGGGGATGGGCGGGGGGCAGCCCCCGGTACCCCAAAATCGGGGGGGGAGGGGATGTGGGGCACCCAAATTCCGGGAATTTATCCCAAATTTCGGGGGTCTCTCCCCATTCCCGAGGGTCCTTTCCCAAGTTTCGGGGGTCCCTCCCCAATTTTGGGGTTCCCTCCCCATTTCATGGGTTCCCTCCCCAAATTTTGGGGTCTCCCCCCAATCCCGGGGGTCCCTCCCCAATTTCGGGGGTCCTTCCCCAAATCCCTGTCCCCAAATTTCGGGGATCCCTCCCCATTCCCGGGGCTCCCTCCCCAATCCCGGGGGTCTCTCCCCAAATCCCTGTCCCCAAAATCCGGGGATCCTTCTCCAGTTCGGGGCTCCCTCCCAATTTCGGGGGTCCCTCCCCAATTTCGGGGGTCCCTCCCCAATTTCGAGGGTCCCTCCCCATTTCCTGGGTTCTCTCCCCAATTTTGGGGATCCCTCCCTAAATTTTGGGGTCTCCCCCCATTCCCGGGGGTCCCTCCCCAATCCCGGGGGTCCCTCCCCAAATCCCTGTCCCCAAAATCCGGGGATCCTTCCCCAATTCGGGGCTCCCTCCCAATTTCGGGGGTCCCTCCCCATTTCCTGGGTTCTCTCGCCAATTTTGGAGATCCCTCCCCAAATTTTGGGGGTCTCCCCCCCATTCCCGGGGCTCCCTCCCCGATCCGGGGGTCCCTCCCCAATTTTGGGGTCCCTCCCCAAATTTGGGTCCCTCCCCAATTTTGGAGGTCCCTCTCCAAATTTTGGGGTCTCCCCCCATTCCCGGGGCTCCCTCCCCGATCCGGGGGTCCCTCCCCAATTTTGGGTCCCTCCCCAATTTTGGGTCCCTCCCCAATTTTGGGGTCCCTCCCCAAATTTTGGGGGTCTCCCCATTTCCTGGGTTCTCTCCCCAATTTTGGGTCCCTCCCCAATTTCGGGGGTCCCCCCCAGGCACCCCCCGCAAGCAGCGCCGCGAGCGCACGACGTTCACGCGGGCGCAGCTGGACGTGCTGGAGGCGCTGTTCGCCAAAACGCGGTACCCGGACATCTTCATGAGAGAGGAGGTGGCGCTGAAAATCAACCTGCCCGAGTCACGGGTACAGGTGAGACACCTGGGACAGGTGTGACTGACAGGTGTGACAGGTGTGACACGGGACAGGTGTGACAGGTGTGACACAGGACAGGTGTGACACAGGACAGGTGTGACACAGGGACATCTTCATGAGGGAGGAGGTGGCGCTGAAAATCAACCTGCCCGAGTCACGGGTACAGGTGAGACACCTGGGACAGGTGTGACTGACAGGTGTGACAGGTGTGACAGGTGTGACAGGTGTGACAGGTGTGACACAGGACAGGTGTGACACAGGGACATCTTCATGAGAGAGGAGGTGGCGCTGAAAATCAACCTGCCCGAGTCACGGGTGCAGGTGAGACACCTGGGACAGGTGTGACAGGTGTGACACGGGACAGGTGTGACACAGGGACAGGTGTGACAGGTGTGACTGACAGGTGTGACACAGGGACATCTTCATGAGGGAGGAGGTGGCGCTGAAAATCAACCTGCCCGAGTCACGGGTGCAGGTGAGACAGGTGTGACTGACAGGTGTGACAGGTGTGACACGGGACAGGTGTGACACGGGACAGGTGTGACACGGGACAGGTGTGACACAGGGACATCTTCATGAGGGAGGAGGTGGCGCTGAAAATCAACCTGCCCGAGTCACGGGTACAGGTGAGACAGGTGTGACTGACAGGTGTGACAGGTGTGACAGGTGTGACAGGTGTGACAGGTGTGACACGGGACAGGTGTGACAGGTGTGACACGGGACAGGTGTGACACGGGACAGGTGTGACACAGGGACATCTTCATGAGAGAGGAGGTGGCGCTGAAAATCAACCTGCCCGAGTCACGGGTACAGGTGAGACACCTGGGACAGGTGTGACAGGTGTGACAGGTGTGACTGACAGGTGTGACTGACAGGTGTGACACGGGACAGGTGTGACACAGGGACATCTTCATGCGGGAGGAGGTGGCGCTGAAAATCAACCTGCCCGAGTCACGGGTACAGGTGAGACAGGTGTGACTGACAGGTGTGACTGACAGGTGTGACAGGTGTGACACGGGACAGGTGTTACAGGTGTGACAGGTGTGACACGGGACAGGTGTGACACAGGGACATCTTCATGAGAGAGGAGGTGGCGCTGAAAATCAACCTGCCCGAGTCACGGGTACAGGTGAGACAGGTGTGACTGACAGGTGTGACTGACAGGTGTGACAGGTGTGACACAGGACAGGTGTGACACGGGACAGGTGTGACAGGTGTGACAGGTGTGACACAGGACAGGTGTGACACGGGACAGGTGTGACACAGGGACATCTTCATGAGAGAGGAGGTGGCGCTGAAAATCAACCTGCCCGAGTCACGGGTACAGGTGAGACACCTGGGACAGGTGTGACAGGTGTGACTGACAGGTGTGACAGGTGTGACAGGTGTGACAGGTGTGACAGGTGTGACACGGGACAGGTGTGACACAGGGACATCTTCATGCGGGAAGAGGTGGCGCTGAAAATCAACCTGCCCGAGTCACGGGTACAGGTGAGACAGGTGTGACTGACAGGTGTGACAGGTGTGACAGGTGTGACACGGGACAGGTGTGACAGGTGTGACTGACAGGTGTGACAGGTGTGACACAGGGACATCTTCATGCGGGAGGAGGTGGCGCTGAAAATCAACCTGCCCGAGTCACGTGTACAGGTGAGACACCTGGGACAGGTGTGACAGGTGTGACAGGTGTGACACAGGACAGGTGTGACAGGTGTGACAGGTGTGACAGGTGTGACACAGGACAGGTGTGACAGGTGTGACTGACAGGTGTGACACGGGACAGGTGTGACAGGTGTGACACGGGACAGGTGTGACAGGTGTGACAGGTGTGACACGGGACAGGTGTGACACGGGACAGGTGTGACACGGGACAGGTGTGACAGGTGTGACACAGGGACAGGTGTGACAGGTGTGACAGGTGTGACAGGTGTGACAGGTGTGACAGGTGTGACACGGGACAGGTGTGACAGGTGTGACACGGGACAGGTGTGACACGGGACAGGTGTGACACGGGACAGGTGTGACACGGGACAGGTGTGACAGGTGTGACACAGGGACAGGTGTGACAGGTGTGACAGGTGTGACAGGTGTGACACGGGACAGGTGTGACAGGTGTGACAGGTGTGACACGGGACAGGTGTGACACAGGACAGGTGTGACAGGTGTGACACGGGACAGGTGTGACACAGGACAGGTGTGACACGGGACAGGTGTGACAGGTGTGACAGGTGTGACAGGTGTGACACAGGTGACACAGGTGTGACACAGGTGAGGGGACACGAGGAGCAGGAAAGGGGGGGGTGGGGACCAGGTGAGGACAGGTGGGACACGGTGGGGGGGGGAGGGGCCCAACCTCGCCGTGTGAGCCCTTGGCCCTTTGTCCCACCAGGTGTGCCCCTCCCCCTCCAGGTGTGCCCCTCCCCCTAGGTGTGTCCCCCCCTGTTCTCACCGCTCTCCCCTCCCCCCCAGGTGTATCCCAGGTGTCTCCCCTCCCCCCCAGGTGTGTCCCCTCCCCCCCAGGTGTGTCCCAGCTGTTCTGACCCCTCTCCCCTCCCCCCAGGTGTGGTTCAGGTGTATCCCAGGTGTCTCCCCTCCCCCCCCAGGTGTGGTTCAGGTGTATCCCAGGTGTCTCCCCTCCCCCCCAGGTGTCTCCCCTCCCCCCCAGGTGTGTCCCCCCCGTTCTGACCCCTCTCCCCTCCCCCCCCCCAGGTGTGGTTCAGGTGTCTCCCCTCCCCCCCAGGTGTGTCCCCCCCCCGTTCTGACCCCTCTCCCCTCCCCCCCAGGTGTGTCCCCTCCCCCCAGGTGTGGTTCAGGTGTGTCCCAGGTGTCGCCCCTCCCCCCCAGGTGTGTCCCCTCCCCCCCAGGTGTGCCCCCCCCCCCGTTCTGACCCCTCTCCCCTCCCCCCCAGGTGTGGTTCAGGTGTATCCCAGGTGTGTCCCCTCCCCCCCCAGGTGTATCCCAGGTGTGTCCCCCCCGTTCTGACCCCTCTCCCCTCCCCCCAGGTGTGGTTCAGGTGTGTCCCCTCCCCCCCCCCGTTCTGACCCCTCTCCCCTCCCCCCCCAGGTGTCTCCCCTCCCCCCCAGGTGTCCCCGCCCCCCGTTCTGACCGCTCTCCCCTCCCCCCCCAGGTGTGGTTCAAGAACCGCCGCGCCAAGTGCCGCCAGCAGCAGTCCCAGGGCTCGGGCCCCCCCAAGCCCCGCCCCCCCCCCCAAGAAGAAACCCTCCCCCCCCCGCGACCCCCCCCCGGACCCCGCCCCTCCCCCCGCCGGGCCCTTCACCCCTCCCCCCCGCCGCCCCTCCCCCCCCCGTCTCCATCTGGAGCCCGGCCCGCGCTCTCGCCCCTCCCCCCCCGACCCCTCCCCCGGTTTCCGGGGGGGTTTCCCCCCCCCGGGGGGTTTCTCGCAGCCCTTCCCCCCCTTTTTCGGGGGGCTGGACCCTTACCTGTCGCCCCTCCCCCCGCCCCAGGTGGGCGGGCTCAGCCCCCTGGGCGGCCCCGCCCCCCCCGCCCCTCCCCCCGCGGCCGCGCTGGGGTTCGGGGGGGCCCCGGCGGCGTTCGGGGGGTTCGGGGATTGCCTGGAGGGGGGAGGGGCGGCCTGGAAGGTGAATTTTGGGGGAGGGGATTGCCTGGAGTTCAAGGACCAGAGCACCTGGAAGTTCCAGGTGTTGTAGGGAAATTTTGGGGGGGGGGTTGGGGATTTTTTGGGAATTTTTTGGGAATTTTTTGGAAATTTTTTTGAAATTTTTTGGGAATTTTTTGAGAATTTTTCGGGAATTTTTTTGAATTTTTGGGGGAATTTTTTGGGAATTTTTCTGGAATTTTTCTGGAATTTTTTGGGAATTTTTTGGGAATTTTTTGAATTTTTGGGGAATTTTTTTGGGAATTATTTGGGGAATTTTTTTTTAATTTTTTGGGATTTTTTTGGGATTCTTCGGGGAATTTTTTGGGATTTTTTGGGAGTGTTTTGGAAATTTTTTGGGGAATATTTTGGGAATCTTTTGGGAATTTGTTTGAATTTTTTGGGGGGTTTTTGTGAATTTTTTGGAAGTTTTTGGAGAATTTTTTTGGGAGTTTTTGGGAGTTTTTGGGGAATTTTTTGGAAATTTTTGGGAATTTTTCGGGGAATTTTTTGGGGAATATTTTGGGGACTTTTTTTGGAATTTTTTGGGATTTTTTTTTGGGGATTTTTTTGGGATTGTTTTGGAATTTTTGGGAAATTTTTTGGAAAATTTTGGAATTTTTTTGGAATTTTTTGGATTTTTTGGGGTTTTTTGGGGGATTTTTTGGGGATTTTTTTGAGAATTCCCGCGGCTCGGAAAAAATTCCCGGGAAATTCCCGGGAATTTTTTTTGGGGGGGTCGTGGACAATTCCCAAAAAAAAAAAAAAAAAAAAAAAAAAAATTCCCGGAAGGAAGAAAATTCCCAGAAATTTTATTTATTTATTTATTTTTATTTTTAATTTCCGAGTCCTGGATAAAAAAATTCCCGCGGGTTTTTTGGGTCATGGAAAATTCCCAAAAAAATTCCTGGAGGGCGAAAAAAATTCCTGGGAAATTTCTGGATTATCTGATGGTGAATGAAATGATATTAAATGAAATTAATTCAGCAATAAAATAAATAAAATCTTTCATTTTCTGTTTATTTTGGGTTTTTTTTGGGTTTTCTTGGTGCTGCCGGGGGGGGAAATTCAAATATTTAATAGTGAATTAAAGCAAGAAATGACGTGAAATAAATGAAATAAAATAAAATAAAGCAAAATAAAGAAAAAAAAAATAAAGTATTATAAAATGAAATGAAATGAAATAAAATAAAATGAACTAAAATAAAATAAAATAAAATAAAATAAAATAAAATAAAATAAAATAAATGAAATGAAATGAAATAAAGTAAAATAAAATAAAATAAAATAAAATAAAATAAAATAAAATAAAATAAAATAAAATAAAATAAAATAAAATAAAATGAAATAAAATAAAATGAAATAAATTTTTTTGAGAATTTTTTGGGTATTTTTGGGTCACTTTTTTCGGGATTTTGGTGAATTTTTCGGGATTTTTTTTTCGCGATTTTGGGAATTTTTGGGTATTTTTGGGTCACTTTTGGAAGTGCTGCAGCGGGAAAATCTCCCCGGGGGTCTCCAGGTGAGTTTGGGGCGGGTTTGGGGATCCCAAGAATTTCAGGGTGATTTTTTGGGATTTTTTTTTGGGGGATTTTTGGGGGAATTTTTCGGGATTTCTTAGCGAATTTTTTGCGATTTTTTTGCGAATTTTTTCCGAATTTCTTGGGAATTTTTCCGGATTTTTTTGAGAATTTTTTGGGTATTTTTTGGTCACTTTTGGAAGTGCTGCAGCGGGTAGTGCTCCCCGGGGGTCTCCAGGTGAGTTTGGGGCGGGATTTGGGTCGGATTTGGGGATCCCAGGTGCGATTTTCGGGATTTTTGGGATTTTGTGATTTTTTTTCAGGATTTTTGGAATTTCGGAATTTTTGGGTCACTTTTGGAAGTGCTGGAGCGGGCAGCGCTCCCGGGGGTCTCCAGGTGAGTTTGGTGCGGGTTTGGGTCGGATTTGGGGGATCCCAGGTGAGATTTTTGGGATTTTTCGGGATTTTGGTGAATTTTTTTCAGGATTTTGGGGAATTTCGGGTATTTTTAGGTCACTTTTGGAAATGCTGGAGCGGAGTGCTCCCCGGGGGCCTCCAGGTGAGTTTGTGGTTCAGGATTTGGG
>NC_079358.1:6133455-6185340 GCF_029582105.1 Oenanthe melanoleuca
GAACAGCATTGCTGCCCTGCCGGATTGAGAAATCCGATTCCTTGCAGAGATTGAGGGGATAGGGAGCTCAGCCTTAGGCTGGGTTTTGGCAGCGGCAGTCGGGTGAGGAGGGGAGAGGGGAGCTGCTCGGCAGCGGCTGCAGTACCGCGCTGTGCCCACAAGGCGGCGTTAGCGGCGGGTGCGCAGCCAGGGCAGGGGCGGGGCAGGGGCGGAGCCGGGGGAGCGTCCCAGGGGATGGAACGAAGAGGGACAGGGTCAGCGCTGGGCTAAACCCCCAGAACCCCCTAAAAAAACCCCAAAATTAGAAAAAAAAAATTAAAAATCCAATAAAAACTTTAAAAAATCCCATCAAAATACCTTAAAGCAACCTTAAAACCCCCCAAAACACCCCAAAACCCCTTTAAAAACGGGGACGGGGCCACGTGACACCCCAGGCAGTTCCGAAGCCCAAGGGGCGGGGTTGGGTTTAGGGTGCATTGCTCTGGGCCTGAGCAATCGAGCCGAGAGAGATCGATCGGCAGGCATCACGAGTCGATCGCCGAGCAATCGATCGGCAGGCATCACGAGTCGATCGCCGAGCAATCGATCGGCAGGCATTAGGAGTCGATCGCCGAGCAATCGATCGGCAGGCATCACTAATCGATCGCCGAGCAATCGATCGGCAGGCATCACGAGTCGATCGCCGAGCAATCGATCGGCAGGCATTACGCGTCAATCGCCGAGCAATCGATCGGCAGGCATCGATTTTTTGGGGATTTTTTGCGGAGTTTTTGGGGAATTTTTGGGGGGATTTTGGTAATTTTTGCGGACATTTTTGGGTTTTTTTTGGTCATTTTTTTCTCCTTTGGCTGCCAGGTTATGGGGATTTTGGGGGATTTTTTGGGGTGTTTCTAGTGGATTTTTTTGGCATATTTTTGGGAGGTTTTGGTAAATTTAGGGGATTTTTTGGGGGTATTCTTGGGGTATTTTTGGGATTTTTTGGTTTTTTTGTTTTCCTTACCTTTGGCTTCCTGCTCCAAGTGGTTTTTGGTCTTTCTTTTGGGGATATTTTTGGAAATTTTTTGAGATTTTTTGGGAGAACTTTTTTGGAGGAATTTTTTTTTGGGATTTTGGTAATTTTTGGGGATATTTTTGGGATGGTTTTTTGGGGGTTTTTGAGGTTTTTTTTTTAATTTTTGGGGCATTTTTTGGGATTTCTGGTGGCTTTGGGGAATTTTTGGGGGAATTTTTTTGTTTGTTTTGTTTTGTTTTGGTTTGGTTTTTTGGCGTTTTTTGTGTTTTTTTTCTTACCTTCGGCCGCCAGCTCCAGGTGATTTTTGGGGTTTTTTGGAGGATATTTCTGGTAATTTTTTGGGAATTTTTTTGGATTTTGGTAATTTTGGGGGGTTTTGTGGTAATTTTTTGGATTTTTTGGGGATTTTTGGAGTATTTTTGGGGGGAATTTTTTGGGAATTTTTTTGGGGTTTTAGGGAATTTTTTCGGGGATGTTTTAGGGAAATTTTTGGGAATATTTATGAGGATTTTTTAAAATTTGGGCTTTTTTAGGATTTTATGGGAATCTTTGGGGATTTTTGGGGATTTTTGGGGGATTTTTGGTGGGTTTTTGGAACTTTTTTGGGAATTCTTTCGGAAAATATTTCTGGTAATTTTTGGGAGATTTTTGGGGTTGATTTTGGGGTATTTTTGAGAAAATTTTTTTGGATTTTTGGGGATATTTTTGGGATGGTTTTTTTGGGTTTTTTGGGGGGGATATTTTGGGATTTTTGGATGGTTTTGCTAAGTTTTTTGGGGGGATTTTTCTGGGGATTATTTTATTTTTTTAATTTTTGGCGATTTTTTAAATTATTTTTTTGGTAATTTTTTCGGGTTTTTGGGTAGTCTTTTTGGGTTCTTCCGCCCCTTTGGCCCCAGCTGTCGCTGATTTTTGGGATTTTTTGGGGGAATATTTTGTCAAATTTTTGGGGATTTTTGGGGATTTTTTTTTTTTGGAAATTATTTTTGGGCTTTTGGTAATTTTTGGGACACTTTTGGGATGTTTTTTGGGGTTTTTTTGAGGTTTTTTGGGGAATATTTGGGAGATTTTTTTGGGGTTTTGGGAATTATTTGGGGAATATTTGGGGGATTTTTTTTTTTTTTTTTTTTTTTAATTTTGGGGATTTTTTTGGGATTTTTTTGGGAGGATTTTTGGGAGTTTTTTCTTTCCTTTGTCCACGATTTCCACGTGGTTTTGGGGTTTTTTGGGGGGGATATTTTTGGTAATTTTTGGGGATTTTTTAGGGGGTGAATTTTTTTCGGGTTTTTGGCAATTTTGGGGGATATTTTTGGGGATTTATTTGGGGAAATTTTTTGGGGGGTTTTTGGTAATTTTTGGGGATATTTTTGTGTGGTTTTGGGTGTTTTTTGGGTAGTTTTTGGGGTTAATTTCCCACTTTTGCCTGCCAGCTCCAGGTGATTTTTTTGATAATTTTTTGGGAGGTTTTTGGAATTTTTTGGGTATATTTTATGGGTGGTTTTGGGGTTTTTTGGGATTTTTTTGGGGATTTTTTTGGGGGTTTTTGGTAATCATTGGGGATATTTTTGGGGATGTTTCGGGGTGGTTTTGGCTGATTAATTGGGTAGTTTTTTGGGGTTTCTTCTCACCTTTTTCGGTCAGGTCCAGGTGATTTTTTGGGGTTTTTTGGGGATATTTTTGGTAATTTTGGGGGATTTTTTCGGGAATTTTTGGTTTTTTGGGGGGGATTTTTTGGGGTGAATTTGCGTGGTTTTTTTGGATGTTTTTAGGATTTTTTTGGTTTTTTTGGAGGGGGTTTTGGTAATTTTTGGGGGAATTTTTTTGGGGAATTTTTTTGGAATTCTTTTGGGATTATTTGGGGATTTTTGGAGATATATTTGGGGTGTTTTTTGGGGAAATTTTTGGGGTTTTTTGGGGAAGATTTTTGGGGTTTTTTTGGGGGTTTTTGGGGGTTTTGGGAATGTTTTGAGGGAATTTTTTTGGAATTTTTTTCGGATTTTTGCGGAATTTTTTTGGATATATTTTTGGGGTGTTTTTTGGGGGTATTTTTCTCACGTTTGGCAGCCAGGTTATGTGATTTTGGGTTGTTTTTTTTTTTTTTTTGGTATTTCTTGGGGGTTTTATTGAGCATTTTTTTGGGGGATTTTGGTAATTTTTGGGCTTTTTTTGAGGGGATTTTCGGGGGGGTGGGGAATGTATTTGGAATTTTTGAGGATTCTTTTGGAAATTTTGGAGATTTTTTGGGGTTTGGTTTTTTTTTGGCAATTTTTTGAGGGTTTTGTTAAGTTTTGGGGATATTTTTGGCTTGTTTTTTGGAGTGTTTTTTGGGATTTTTCTCACGTTTGGCAGCCAGGTCAAGGTGATTTTGGGGATACTTTCAGTAATTTTTGGGGATTTTTTGGGGTGTTTTTGGGTTAGCTTTTGGGGTTTTTTTCACCTTTGGCTGCCAGGTATTGGTGATTTTTTGGGTGTTTCTAGGGGGGTTTTTTGGGAATTTTTTTCGGCGGGGTTGGTAATTTTTGGGGGATTTTTGGGAATATTTTGGGGGGTTGTGGGGAATTTATTTGGAATTTTTGGGGAATTTTTTTGGGGATTTTTTTGGAAGTTTTGGGGATTTTTTCGGAATTTTTTTGGGGGAATTTTTTTTTTTGAGTTTTTGGTAGTTATTGGGGACATTTTTGGGGTGTTGTTTAGGTTTTTTTCTCACCTTTGGCCGCCAGGTTAGCGTGATTTTGGGGGAATTTTTTGGTGTGTTTCTAGGGGTTTTTTGGGGGGATTTTTGGGGGGTTTTTGGGAGATACTTTTGGGAATTTTTTTGGGGCGTTTTTTGAGGGTGGGCGCCGGAGCGGCGGCGGCTGCAGTACCGCGCTGTGCCCACAAGGCGGCGTTAGCGGCGGGTGCGCAGCCAGGGCTGGGGCGCGGGGCAGGGGCGGGGCTGGGGGAGCGTCCAGGGGGGACGGACACGGGAGGGACGGGATCAGCGCTGGGGATGGCCTCAGGGTCTCTCGGGAGGGACAGGATCAGCGCTGGGGATGCCTCAGGGTCTCTCGGGAGGGACAGGATCAGCGCTGGGGATGCCTCAGGGTCTCTCGGGAGGGACGGGATCAGCGCTGGGGATGGCCTCAGGGTCCCTCGGGAAGGACAGGATCAGCGCTGGGGATGGCCTCAGGGTCCCTCGGGAGGGACGGGATCAGCGCTGGGGATGGCCTCTGGGTCCCTCCGGAGGCGCTCGGGCACAGGAGAGTCCGTGATGTGCAGGTGACACCCTGGGGTCCCCACGTGTCGAGGGACCGGGGCTGGGGTTGTGACGGGCTGGGCTTGTGTGAGAAGTGGATCTTTGGGTGAGTGACAGGCGTGGTGGTGCACCGAGAAATTGGCTAGTTAGCTAAATATTGAATTAACTGCCCAACTAACTAATAACTACTTTCATTAGTACTCCAGAGTAGGCATGTAATGTTCAATCAAGGTAATTATTAGTCACTGACATCTGGAGTATTAATGAGGGGCCCTACCTGGCATATATGAAAAAGGAGAAAAAATATGTATGTCTGGTGCAGCAGTAGAAAATTTCAGGCTGCTGAGGTGTAAATAATTTTATTTAAATAATAACATAAGGTTTTTTGGTGTTTTGTTTTTTTTTTTTTACTTGCAAGGAGCCTGAAAATTTGTACTGCTGTTTTTTAAATTGTACAGCTAGAAAGGAAAAGAAAATTAGAAAAAGGTTAGAGAGAAAAAAAAAAGAAAAAGAAAGAGTGAAAAAGAAAGAAACCAGAGTTAGAGACTACTAGAAACAGGGGAAGAGAAATAGAGTCAGACAGAAATAGAGAGAAAAAGAAATCCAGAGAAAAAGAAAAGAAATAGAGAGAAAAAGAAATAGAGTTAATGCTACAGCAAATATGAAAAAGAAAGACAGGAGCCAAGGGGAAGACATGGGCTATCTTGACTAGGGGCGACTTAACTTTATTGAATGAATGTTTTTATTCACAGCAAAAGACAGCAAGGTGTACAAAGGCAAGTACAGGTACCAATTTAATTACAGATACACTCCATGGACATGCTGCTAAAGGTGAATTTACACACAGAGCCTTTTTTTCCCCACTTTGAATCCACATGGGCCCACCTCTCTCCTCCCAAGTGCAAACAGCTCTTTATGGTCCAGAGATCCTCAAATAAATAGAACAATGTGCCAGCCCAGTGAAATGCTACTGCCAGGAATGACCCAGGTAAGGCAAACAGGGGCACTTCCCCTTAGGCATCCCCAAACCCTGAGCAAGCAGGGAGGCTGCCCAGAGCCTGCTGTGACATCCCCAGCTTCCTCTGCCTTAGATGTGGGCAGAGAGCTCCTGCTTCCCAGGCTGCCCACCCCTGAGCCCAGGAGCAGGCAGGGGCTGCTGCTCCTCCAGCTGTGCCCCAGTCAGGCATTTCCTGCAGGATCCCGCAGCTCTACTTACTGGGCCTGTGATGATGGCTGGGTTCTGCAGCCTGGGCTCTTCCCACTGGGTCATTTTCTTATCTGCAAATAACAAAAGAAATGATCCCACGGCTTCTCTGCTACCACACCGTCAATTTCTCTTGGTTTTTCTCTCCCTAGCACTGCTCAGCTCTGTCAGGGTTAGCAAAGGCTTGTGTCTCCCCACCCTCCCCAGCCCCAACACACTGTTAAGCTGAAAACATCCACTCAAAAACACAGAAGCACCCCAGAACCCAGGGAATCTGCACTGCTTTGATGGCAACGTCTGCAGGAGTGAGTGACACGTTCATTGGAACGTGGGCTGGGATTGGAGACACGGCCTGGTGGGTAAAGGAACCCAAAGTTTTTGGCAATGACACCCCAAGTTACTGTTTGGAAATTCTGCACAGACAGCTGAGCTATCACACTTCTAAATCTGGAGGGAGTAACATTTTTCCTAGACTCTGATTTAATGAGAAGGTGAAGGGGGCAGAACTGTCCTGTTTTGGTGGAAGAGAATCACCCAGCAAGGAGCAGTGGAGATGCTGGCAGTGGCACAGCACAGCCCACTTCTTTCCATCTACAGCTCTGAGGAGCACCAGGAGGATGACAGGAAAGCTTCTACAGGACCATGCTGGGACTGCCCTTCCCTGCCTCCAGACAGCTGCTCCTCCCAGGATCCTGAACACGGGATCACAACAAAACAACGGGGTTGCAACCAGAAGACAACGCTCCAAACCCACCCGGGTGCCACCTGCAATGGCAAGGTGCTGGTCACCCTGGGCTGCCACCCTCTGCTGCTACAGACACTCACTCCTCTGCGTCAGGAGCTGGGCAGCAGCAGTCAGACTGCATTTTCCTTGTTCCTACAACTGGAAAAGCCCTCTAAGTTTGAGCATCCCAAGCTGGGATCTGAAAGGTGTCCTTCAGCAAATGTTACCTGGAGAAAATTCTGAAGGACTGCAAGCACATTGCAAGACATTTGATCTATTAGTTAATTTAACAGTAAAATACTACTTTATTTCCCTTCACACATTAAAGTGATTTATCCCTTGTGGAAAAGCTGAGGAGGGCTGCCAGCCTGGGACCCCAGAGCTGCTGCCAAGGTGGGGCACCCAGCACAGCCCTTTGCCTTTCCAACCCCTCCACTGGAATCCCCTTCTACAGAGTTCTTGGTCACCTTGACACCAGCAGCCACAAATCACAGCGCCAGTTTTGTGTGAAATCACAGGTAACACAGCTGGAAATGACTGACAGTGGGTCAGCTCTTGGCCCTCTCTACCTCAGAGTGCGCAGCGACACCAACAAATCTCCGTCTGAGTTTCTTCTCAGAGTCTTACAGGGACTTCACGTCAAAAATGCTGTTCCAGGGCTACAAGGGTCTGGCATGAACCACTCCACCTGGAACTGCAGCTCAGGATTCTCTGCCTGATCCCAAGTGCACATGGATAACAAGTTCATTCTTTTTGAAGAGTATTTTCAAAAGTCTCAACACTCTCAAAAATTTCAGAACTTTGAGTCTTCCCACCACTACAGTTCTCTGTCAGAAACCAGGCTCTCAGGCCTTTGAGGAGTCCCTCTCCTGCCTTTCCAAGGGCCCCACTATTTCCCTGAAGTTGGGACCCCCTGCCACATAGAGAACTCTCAGAGCCAGACATTCCCAATGCTGATGGCATCACAAGGGTTACTCCAGCTGGGATTTGGGCACTCCTGTCAATACATCACAGAGTGAAATAACTCTTGTCCAGGTGAGAGTATTTTTCATGCCCTTTCCAACCAAAACTCTACTAATAATTGCCATTCTGAGTTACACTTTGCCATTCTCCTTGCACAGCCTCTCCCTGCACACTGCAGGGGCCATTTGCCAGGCTCACTGTGACTTCCCATCCCATCCCATCCCATCCCATCCCAGTGAGCCCCTCTGCCCTCTCCTGCCCTGCTGCTTCCTGCTGAACTAAGGAGTTCTCCTCCCTAACTCCCTGTGCGTGTCACTGATGCAGATGGTGGATAGCACCGTGTGCTGCTGGATGTGGACAGACTTTGAGGGGAACCCACTGATGGTATCCATGCCCCTTGTGCGTGAATCACTGCCAGCTGCCCAGAAAATGGCTGCAGAAGGGCTGTTTTCCCTCCTGATCCCGTCCAACACGTGGCTGGTAGGTGCCTGGGAGCTGCCAGGAAGGCAGCAGTGTGTGTGTGCTGCAGGGAGCAGTGTGCCCATGGGGTGAGGTGACAGGGCAGCTGGGGCACACAGAGCCAGGGAAGGGCTCAGGGGCACCCCACAGAGCCGGGGAAGGGCTCAGGGGCGTGCCAGAATTGTTTTCCCAGGGCCTTTGGCCCTCTGCTGTGAGACAGTTGGGCTGTACTAAAATGGCACTGCCATACGAGGTGGAGGTGCCACTCTTTGTGGAGCTGTGAGGTGCATTGTCCCACCCATGTTGTGTTTGTTTCTACAGGGGTATCAGAGCAGTTATTAAAGGGAAATGGGGCACACTGAGTAATTCAAGATAAACACACAGTAGCATTGTCACAGGAACTTCACCCTGTGCCTTGGATTTTGCCTATTTATGTATCCTTAACACAGCAGGACTAAATCAATTGATAAATGCATATCTTTGTAGCCTGCAGTGCTCAAGGCTTCCCTCCCCTATTCCTGCTCCTCCTGCACCCCTCACCACGCTTCCTAACTAGTGAAATTAAGTTCTGGTGAAAGTTTTGGAAAAAGAAGCGTAGAAACAAGTGCTTACTTGTTACAAGCTCTACTATGAGTTTTCCCCAGCTAGGAGCAGCACAGAAGTGAGACAGGGGAAATGACATCAGGGAACAGCTGTAGAGTTAAAGGCAGAAAGAAAAGACTTACCAGCAAAGGGCAGGAAAGGGGAAAGGTTTCAGAAAAGATTTCTGTGGTCTAATTAATGATCATTTCTGATTCTCCTGTGAGAAGAACACAAACTCACAGCCAGTCAGGCCTCACAGTTCCCTTTAGTGAGAGCTCAGCACACATCCAAGAGGCAAGTCCAGCACCTGAAAGAAAAAAAAAAAAAAAAATCAGCAGAAAAAGGTGACAGGGCAGCACAAAGATTGTTCTCTGTGTAGGGCCCAGACTCGGGGCTCGCTCTCAGCTTTGCTAGTTCCCGTGAATTATCCCACAGCCCCCAATTCCCTGCTCAGTTCCTGCTGCCATAACCTCACAGTGCCTCACGGAGGGTGGATATTCCCGTGCAGAGCTGCCCCTTGAACGCCAGCTGTGCCAGGAACGGGCAGAGCGTCCAAGGAAGCTCAGCAGCATCGGGACAGGGACAGGCATCTGTTCCAAAGAATTGGCTATTTAAAGCCCTCATCCCCCAGCCCCACCCATGTCCCTGGGGGCAGCTGACAGAGCTGCCTGGAGTCCAGCTGATTTAGCCCCCCTGAGCCGGGGCTCCAGGTGATATTTTCAAGCAGGAGAAGGCAGGGCCGGGGGCACTCCCGTCCCGTGCCAAGGCATCTCCCCGTGCCCACGGGAGGACATCTCTCCCTGCAGCCTCAGCTCCTTTCAGAGCATCAGCAGTGGCCTCTGCAAGTTCTTTCCCTCAGCAAAGGGTGCACATCCCTGCCTTCAGCACACCTCCAGCAGGGCGCGGGCAGCAGCCCCGGGCTGTGCGCACACGGGAACGGGGAGCCGGGCGCTGCTCCGCGCTCAGGGCTGCGGGGCCTCTGCGGGACGGGGCACCGGGAGCGCCGGGATTTGGGGCTCCCAGGGCTGGCACGGCGCTCCCCGCGCCCCGGCCGGCTCCAGCCGCGATGCAGCGTCTACACGGGGAGATCCCTCCGCCGTTCTTCCGGGCGCGGTACCGGCAGAGCCCCGGCTCCCCCGCGGCCACAGCGGGACCGTTCCAGAGTGCCGCGGCCGCCGGAACGGAATGGGAGCGGCAGCGCCGGGCTCAGCCCCAGCGCCCTCCGGGCGGCTACTGCTGCTGCTGCGGAGATCCCGATCCCGGCCCCGCTACCCGCACCCTGCCTGCCCGGGAGAGGCGGCACCGCCTGGAACCCCCAGCCAATACCGCCAAAACCTAGACCCACCCTGGTCCTACCTGAACGCCCCAGGATTCGCGCAGAACTGGGAGCTGTCCCTGGCACAGCGCTCCGACGAGGATCCCCGCGCATCCAGCACGAGTGGTCCCGAATGGAACGGGCCGGGAGCGGATCGGCCGCATAGAAATAGCCCCGGCCCGCGCAGCCGCACTGGGGCCCCACGCACCTGAGTCGGGCCCGGCCCCGCCCTCAATCCCCGCCCGCCCCGCCCGCTCCCTCCCCGCGCCCCGTCTGCCCGGGCTGGGGCGGGGCCATCGCTCGCGGCCCGCCCCCTCTCCCGGGCCGAACCGGGGCCGTTCCCTGTTCCGGGTCCCCTCGGAGCCGGCACTGCCCAGCATTTCCTCACCGGGGCTGGGGGTTCCAGCACAGCCCCCAGGGCATCCCGCTGCTTCCTCAAGCCCCCTTCAGCGGGATCAGTTTTTGGAGAGAGATACCCAAACCCAGCAGAGCTGGCTTTAACGGATCCGGGGGAATATCCCCTCTCCCCATCTCACCCAATTGCCGCTGCCAAAAGCCAGCCTGAGGATCAGCTCCCTATCCCCTCAATCTCTGCAAGGAATCGGATTTCTCAATCCGGCAGGGCAGCAATGCTGTTCTCCTCGCCGGAGATCCGGATTGCAGCGGCGTCCCCGCCGGCGCTGCCCGGATCGAGCGGGGAGTGGGGGTGTGTGTGAATAGAGGGGAGGGTGACGCCGAGTTCGGGCTGCGAGAGCGGCCGCGGCTGCGAGCGTGGGAAGGGCGGCAGTGCTGCCGCCTTGTGGGCACAGCGCGGTACTGCAGCCACCCCCGAGCCGGCGCTCTGGCAGTGCTTGGCAGCGGCTGCAGTACCGCGCTGTGCCCACAAGGCGGCGTTAGCGGCAGGTGCGCAGCCAGGGCTGGGGCGGGGCAGGGTGGTGCCTGGGGAGGATCCCAGGGGGACGGACACGGGAGGGACAGGGTCAGCGCTGGGCTAAACCCCCAAAAACATTCTAAAAAAAACCCCAAAATTTAAAAAAAAAATTTAAAAATCCCAGAAAAAACTTTTAAAAATCCCTTCAAAATACCCTCAAAGAACTTTAAAGCCCCTCAAACACCCCAAAACCCCTCTAAAACCGGGGGGCGGGGCCACGTGATCACCTCGGCAGACACGTAAACCGAGGGGCGGGGTTCGCTTCAGGGTCCATTGCTCTGGGCGTTAACAATCGAGATCCGAGCAATCGATCGCTCGGCAGGCACGAGCAATCGAGCGCCGAGCAATCGATCGATCGGCAGGCACGAGCAATCGAGTGCCGAGCAATCGATCGGCAGGCATGAGCAATCGATCGCCGAGCGATCGATCGGCAGACATTACTAATCGATCGTCGAGCGATCGATCGGCAGGCATTACTAATCGATCGCCAAACAATCGAGCGGCAGGCATCACTAATTGATCGCCGAGCAATCGATCATAATAAAGGTCGGAGAGCCCGAGCGTCCGCAGCGAGCTCAGCCTGAGCAAATGGCGGCCGAGCCAATTACCTGGAGTTAAATCACCTCGGCCACGCCCCGCGCAGCCGCACCGAGACCCCGCGCACCTGTGCCGGGCCCGGCCCCACCCCTGGATCACCTCACGGCCCCGCACCTGGATCCCCGCCCGGTACCGCCGTCGGTACCGCCCTTGGTACCGCCCCCGGTACCGCCGTCGCTGCCGCCTCCGGTATCGTCCCCGGTACCGCCCTCGGTACCGCCCCAAAGTAACGCCCTCGGCCCCACCCCCAGTACCGCCCCCAGCAGTACAGGACCCCGGCAGAGAAAGGCGCCCGCCCGTTTCCCGCGCGCCCGCGGCGCCGCTGAGCCCACAGCCCGTGTCCGCACTCTCGGAAACGCCGCAGAAAATCGCGCCGCGGGGATCGGTGTCGGCGTCGCGCGCAGGCAGCCCCCAAATCACACTGAGGTCCTTGTTTTCCCGCCCTTTCTGCCGCCAGATATAGAAGGTCAGGCGAGTACCGGCCGAGCCGCCATCTTGAGAGTGGCAAGCACTAACTTCCGCTTTTCCTGCTGCCATCTTTAGTACTGGCAGAGGCCACTTCCGGCCCGGCTGCCATCTTTGTTGTGGTACCCGTAACGCCTCTCACCATCTCAATTTCTAATTCGCCTGCCTGAATCCGGCAACGACGCCGAAAAGAGCTCCGGCCGACGCTCGAGCGGCGGCAGGTACGGGCGGGGATTCTTGTCTCGGCCGGGCTCCTGCCGCAAGCGGCATCCGCAGCGTGGCGGCAGTCCTACAGGGCAGCGTCCCGGCACGCGCTCGCTCCCATCATCGGAAGGGCACGCGCGCAGCACCGCACTGTGCCCACAGGACGGCAGCACTGCCAGGGGCCGGCTCAGGGCTGGCTGCAGTACCGCGCTGTGCCCACAAGGCGGCAGCACTGCCGCTGAACTCAGCCCGGGGCTTTGGGGACAGAGAGAGAATCGAAAACAAAAAGCAACGGGTCCCATCAAAAGACAATGGAGAAATTGGCAACACCAGTCCCGTGCCCCGGAATGGCTGGCACCAGGGTTGATTCCCTCTTCTGGCTTATGGAACTTAAATCCTGGTGTTGTGGGATTTAAGGAGCCAATCTGAATTTTGGCCAATTTTGCCTCATGGACAAGTCATCACATTTCAATTGTGCAACCCCACAGATCCATATCCGCTCTTCCTCCCATCCCAGCATCCCAAGCATCATCCAGCATATACAGAGCTTTATTTTGAAACATTTTCTTTTTATTTAAATGAACATTATTTCTCAGTAGATATAAAAGTGAGAAACTTCACAGGTTTCAGTGTTTTGCACACAAAGCTCCCACACCCTCCCTGTGAATTCCCATGCATTTTGGAGATATAACATCCCCTTTTAGGGGTGGAAAAAAACCTTTTTTTTGCACCCTCAACCTCCCCTTTTTCTTCTCTAACTTACTTTTCCCCTCTCCTATATGTTTTTTTCTCTTTCTTCTTTTAACAAAAAAAAATAAAGCCCCAGTCCCTCTACCCTCCCCCCCACCACCCTACACATAGCCAATAACTCCTCTGTGACTCCTTAATTTTGGGTTGCCCCCCCCGTGCTATGGGGAGGGTCCTCGCTGCCCCCCTGGGGCATTTTGGGATCCTTTTCAGCCTTGGCCTTTTCCTCCTGGGGCTTTTTGGGGTCACTTAGAGCCTTGGGCCCGTCCCCCAGGCTCTTCCTGGGGCTCCCCCCATCCTTGTCCTCATCCCCCTGGTGCTTTTGGGGATCCCCCCCATCCACGTCCCCCGCCTTGGCATCGATGGCCGCGTGCTCCCTCCGCACCAGCTCCTCCAGCTCCTCCTGGGGGGGGATACAGGGTGGTTCGGGGGGTCCCAGAAGGTTTTGGGGGGCAGGGGAACCCCCAAAACTCGGGGGTGGGTGGCAGGGGGTACCTTCCATCCCAGCAGCTCAGCCAGGGCCAGGCAGCCACTGTCGCAGTCCCCCAGCCAGGCCACGTCCCTGCGCAGACACAGCGGCCCCAAAATCACCTTTGTGGGGCCCAACAAAACCGAAGGGGCCCGAGAATCACCTCGGGGGAGCCCAAAACCACCCCAAAACCACCCTGAGCGACCCCAAAACTACCTTGGGGTGTCCCAAAACCACTTTCAGGGTCTCCAAAAGCCACGGTGGGGTTCCCAAAACCGTGGGGGGGGAATCCATACCTGTAGGCCTTGTCTGAGTCGAAGTCCATCCCACCAAAGCCCATCAGGGACATCAGGGGGTCACTCTGGAGGGCACAAAGAGGGTGACAAGGCGGGGACAGCTGCTCCAAGCCCCCCCAGCCACCCCCAGTGCCTCCCAGCCTGTCCCCCCAGCTCACCTGTCCCGTCTTCTCCTTGTTGATCAGGAGTCTGGGGGTGTTGGTGGGGACCCTGCGGGAAGGGATGGTCACAGGGGGTTCCCGGGGGTCTGGGGGGGCCAGGAGGGGTCACAGGGGGTTCCCGGGGGTCTGGGGGGCCAGGAGGGGTCACAGGGGGTTCCCAGAGGTCCGGGGGGCCAGGAGGGGTCACAGGGGGTTCCCAGGGGTCTGGGGGAGCCAGGAGGGGTCACAGGGGGTTCCAGGGGGTCTGGGGGGGCCAGGAGGGGTCACAGGGGGTTCCCAGGAGTCTGGGGGGGCCAGGAGGGGTCACAGGGGGTTCCCGGGGGTTTGGGGGAGCCAGGAGGGGTCACAAGGGGTTCCCAGGGGTCAGGGGGGGCCAGGAGGGGTCACAGGGGGTTCCCAGGGGTCGGGGGGGCCAGGAGGGGTCACAGGGGGTTCCCGGGGGTCAGGGGGGGCCAGGAGGGGTCACAGGGGGTTCCTGGGGGTCTGGGGGGCCAGGAGAGGTCACAGGGGGTTCCCGGGGGTCAGGGGGGGCCAGGAGGGGTCACAGGGGGTTCCCGGGGGTCTGGGGGGGCCAGGAGGGGTCCTGGGGGGGTCTCACCTGCTGATGAGGGAGGCGAAGGGCTGCACCTGCAGCGAGGTGCCCATGATGAGCAGCAGGTCCACTTTCTCAAAGTCCTGGTGAGGGAGGGGGTGTCACTGAGGGAGGACTGGTCCCCCGGTCACCTCAGCCCCCTCACCCCAAATTTGGGCTGGGGGGGTGGGATTCAGGGTCCCCCAACACCGAACTCACCGACTCCACGAGGGTGAAGAAGCGCGAGGGGAGGGTCTCCCCAAAAAACACAATATCTGGGGAAGGGGGGCGGCAGGTGAGGGGGGTGAAGACCCCATCCCCAGATTCCCACTGAGACCCCCCCGAAAACTCACCAGGTTTCACCAGCCCCTGGCACTTCTCACATTTGGGGACGAGGGAGGAGAAAATCCGCTCTGGAAGGGAAGAAAGGGGCAGCAGGATTTGGGGGGCACAGGGACATTTGGGGGACGGGGTATTTGGGGGACACAGGGACATCTGGGGGGCACAGGGATATCTGGGGGGCACAGGGACATCTGGGGGGCACAGGGACATCTGGGGGACAGGGGATTTGGGGGGCACAGGGACATCTGGGGGACACAGGGACATCTGGGGGGCACAGGGATATCTGGGGGGTACAGGGACATTTGGGGGGGCACAGGGCGATTTGGGGGGCACAGGGATATTTGGGGGGCACAGGGATATTTGGGGGGCACAGGGACATTTGGGGGGCACAGGGATATCTGGGGGACAGGGGATTTGGGGGGCACAGGGACATTTGGGGGGGCACAGGGCGATTTGGGGGGCACAGGGACATTTGGGGGGCACAGGGATATCTGGGGGACAGGGGATTTGGGGGGCACAGGGACATTTGGGGGGGCACAGGGCGATTTGGGGGGCACAGGGATATTTGGGGGGCACAGGGACATTTGGGGGGGCACAGGGACATTTGAGGGGCACAGGGACATCTGGGGGACGGGGGATTTGGGGGGCACAGGGACATTTAGGGGGCACAGGGACATTTGAGGGTACACAGAGATATTTGGTGGGGCAGGGGGATTTGGGGGGGCACAGGGACATTTGGGGGGGCACAGGGACATTTGAGGATACACAGAGATATTTGAGGGGCACAGGGACATCTGGGGGGCACAGGGACATCTGGGGGGCACAGGGACATTTGAGGGTACACAGAGATATTTGTGGGGGCAGGGGGATTTGGGGGGGCACAGGGCGACTTGGGGGGGGCACCAGCAGGTGGGGACACCCCCGGAGCCACCCAGCAGGGACTGGGGAGGGGTCCCCGGGGGTCTCAGAGCCCCCTACCCCTCATCCAGGCCAGGCCGTAGCGCTGGCGGCAGGAGCCCCGCAGGCAGTGCGAGGTGAAGAACGTGCCGTGAGCCTCCACCAGCAGCTCGGGGTCCAGCCCTGCCACCCTCTCCAGAGTGTCGATGTTCTGGGGGGGCCACGGCGGGGTCAGGGGGTCCCCAAAATCCCCGTGACCCTCCCCCCCAAGGAGCGTGTCCCACCTGGGTGTAGCAGCGCAGCAAAAGCCCCTTGTCCTGCAGCAGCCGCATGAAGTAGTGACACACCGTGGGCTGGGGGCAATTCCTGGGGGTCACTGGGGCCGCTCGTGGCCCCCCCCGAGCGAGGAGGGGTTAGAGGGAGGTTTGGGGGCGTTTTACCTTGAACTGCCCCGGGTAGAGCTCACGGGCAAGGGCGAAAAAGGGCTCTGGGTGTTTCTGGGGGGGCACAGGAAGGTCAGAGGGGGCTCGGAGTGCCCCCAGAAACCCAGAATTCGGGGGTGGGTACCTTGAAGAAGCCGATCTCAAAGATGGCCTCGGGGTAGGGGAGGTCATAGCTCTGCAGGTTGGAGTAGAGCCCAGTGCCGGGGGAGCGGAAATCCGGGATCCCGGCGGCTGGGGGCGGTTTTGGGGGGCTCAGCACCCACCCCGGGTGTCCCTGAGCCCCCCGGGCCCCCCCAGAACGAGCACTCACAGGTGGAGATGCCAGCGCCCACCATGCACACGACGTTCTTACCTGGGGGGGGGGGGCGCAGGGTGAAATTCTCCCTCACGAACCCTAAAACCGCCCTTCCCCCCACACTGTGAACCCCCAAATCTGCCCCGGTCCCGCTGCACCCCTCCTCCCCCCATCCCCATTCCCATCCCCCGCCCCAATCCCATCCCCATCCCCATCCCATTCCCATTATTCCCATTATTCCCATCCCCATTCCTCATTCCCATCCCCAAACCCATCCCCATTCCCATCCCCATCCCCATTCCCATTCCCATTATTCCCATCCCCATTATTCTCATTCCCATTCCCATTCCCATTATTCCCATTATTCCCATTATTCCCATTATTCCCATCCCCATCCCCATTACCCCCATTATTCCCATCCCCATTCCCATTACCCCCATTATTCCCATCCCCATCCCCATTCCCATTATCCCCATTATTCCCATCCCCATTCCCATTTCCATTCCCATTATTCCCATTATTCCCATTATTCTCATTATTCCCATCCCCATTCCCATTTCCATTCCCATTATTCCCATTATTCCCATTATTCCCATTATTCCCATTATTCCCATTATTCCCATTATTCCCATCCCCATTCCCATTACCCCCATTATTCCCATCCCCATCCCCATTCCCATTATCCCCATTATTCCCATTCCCATCCCCATTCCCATCCCATTCCCATTATTCCCATTATTCCCATCCCCATTTCCATTCCCATTATTCCCATTATTCCCATTATTCCCATTATTCCCATTATTCCCATTATTCCCATCATTCCTATTATCCCCATTATTCCCATATTCCCATCCCATCCCATCCCATCCCATCCCATCCCATCCCATCCCGCTCCCCGTTCCCCGCTCCCGTCCCCGCCCCGTCCCCGCTCCGGTGCCCCTACAGCGGTCACTCTGCAGGAAGCGGCTCACGCCCCGCAGGC
The DNA here is from genome assembly GCF_029582105.1 of Oenanthe melanoleuca. Taxonomy (NCBI): domain Eukaryota; kingdom Metazoa; phylum Chordata; class Aves; order Passeriformes; family Muscicapidae; genus Oenanthe; species Oenanthe melanoleuca. The sequence continues at coordinate 6,150,350 of NC_079358.1, forward strand.
TCAGCTCGTCCAGCACCGGCTCCGGTTTGTCCCCGCCGAGCCCCAGCGTCCGGGACAGGAGCGTCCGCAGCAGCTCCACTGGGGGGACACACAGCCGTCACCCAAAACCCCCAAAAACGTCCCCAAAACCTCCAAAAACATTCCCGAAGCTTCCACCAAAAATGTCCCCAAAGGTCCCCGAAAGTCCCAATCCAAGTCCCCTGAGTAACTCCAAACAACGTCCCCCAACGAGCCCTTCCAACCGCCCTGTCCTAAAAATATAACCTCCCCTAAAATCGCCGGAGGCCCCAAGAGCGTTTCCAGAGGGGCCCCAAAGCCCCCGAAATGTCCCCAGAGTGTCCCCAAAGGGTCCCCGACGGCCCAGCCCGGGCCCCCCTCGGCCCCGGGACGGCGGCGCCCCCAGACCCACTGTCAGCGTCGGCCGAAGCGCCCGGCTCGGGGTCCGAGACCTGCGGGGAGGAGTGCGGGGTGTCACCGGGGTGTCACCGGGGTGTCACCGGGGGGTCACCGGGGGGTCACCGGGGGGTCACCGGGGGGCGGTCATCGGGGTGGAGACGGGGGGGGGGACACTGGGGGCGTTACCGGAGACTCGGCGTCCTGCTCCGCCTCCTCCTGGCGAGCTGCGGGGACAGTGGGGGGGTCCCCGGCGGGGGCGGGAGGAGAGGCAGCCCCACCCCCCGGGCCCGGCCCGGCCCCGCCGCCGCCGCTGCCGCCCGCGTCCGCCATGGGCGCAGCCGTCCCGAACTACAACTCCCGGCGTGTCCCGCGGCTCCGGTTGGCGGATGGAGTGGGCGCGGCCAGACGGAGGCTGCCGATTGGCTGAGACACCCGGACGAGCGGGCGCGGACTACGGGTCCCGGCACGCGCCGGGGCGGGGATTCCCCGGCCCGCGATGGCGGCCGCGGCCTGAGGTGGCCCCGGCGATGGCGGCCGCGGCCCCCGCGGCCCCGGCGGCCCCCGGCGAGGCAAAGCGGCCCGAGGGCGACGAGTGGTGCGACAGCGGGCTGGGCTCGCTGGGCGAGGGGCCGCTGGGGCCGCCGCTGCCCGCCAGCCCCGGAGCGGAGCCCCCCGAGCCCCCCGCCGACCCCGCGGCCTGGCTGCGGCACGTCCTGAGCTTCGTCACCGAGGACGGCGACACGTGAGGGCGGGGAGGGGCGAGGGACACCCCCGAGGTCCGGGCGGGACCCCCGCGCACACCCTGGGTTGGGGGGTCGCGGTCCTGCCTCTCCCGGGGCTCCGGTGCGAGCCCCCCGCGGGGGTCCCTCAGGAACGGCCCCGGACCGCCAGTAACCCCCCGCCGCCACCAACGGCCCAGGACCTCCATCCCAGCCCCCCACGCTTTTTTTGGGGGGTATTTTGTGGGTCTGGGGGTGTCAGAACCCCCCGCCCAGCCCGTGCCCCCCCCCCAGGGCCCTTCACCTGGCCGTGATCCACGAGCACGAGGAGTTCCTGGAGTCCATCCTGCGGCACACGGAGCACTCGCCCTACCTGGACCTGCAGAACGACCTGGGGCAGGTGCGGGAGGGGCCGGAATTTGGGGGTCCCGCAGGGGTTTTGGGGGTCCGGGACAAGCCCAAGCCTCGCGGCGTCGGGTGGGGGTGGGTGGGGAGCTGGCGGGGAGTGGAGGAAATTTGGGGTTTTGGGGTCAGAGTGGTGTGGAGCTGTAGGGAGGGGTGTCTACGGGGGAATTTGGGGTGGGGTTTGAGCCCCCGATTTGTGACCCCAGAGCTGCACATCGCGCTGGGGCTGTGCCTGAGGTTTTGGGGTGGTTTCGGGGTGGTTTTGGGGTGATTTTGAGGTATTTCAAGGCCCGTTTCTCCCCAGAGCGCGCTGCACATCGCCGTGGTGCTGGGGCTGGGGCTTTGGGGCGTTTTTGGAGGGGGGTTCAGGGTGGTTTTGGGGTGGTTTTGGAGCGCTTCAAGCCCCGTTTCTCCCCAGAGCGCGCTGCACACCGCCGTGGTGCTGGGGCTGGGGCTTTGGGGCGTTTTTGGAGGGGGGTTCAGGGTGGTTTTGGAGTGTTTTTGGAGGGGGGTTCAGGGTGGTTTTGGAGGAGGGTTCAGGGTGGTTTTGGGGTGTTTTTGGAGGGGGGTTCAGGTTGGTTTTGGGGTGGTTTTGGAGCGCTTCAAGCCCCGTTTCTCCCCAGAGCGCGCTGCACATCGCCGTGGTGCTGGGGCTGGGGCTTTGGGGCGTTTTTGGAGGGGGGTTCAGGGTGGTTTTGGGGAGTTTTTGGAGGGGGGTTCAGGGTGGTTTTGGGGAGTTTTTGGAGGGGGGTTCAGGGTGGTTTTGGGGTGTTTTTGGAGGAGGGTTCAGGGTGGTTTTGGGGTGTTTTTGGAGGGGGGTTCAGGTTGGTTTTGGGGAGTTTTTGGAGGGGGGTTCAGGGTGTTTTTGGAGGAGGGTTCAGGGTGGTTTTGGGGTGTTTTTGGAGGGGGGTTCAGGTTGGTTTTGGGGAGTTTTTGGAGGGGGGTTCAGGGTGGTTTTGGGGAGTTTTTGGAGGGGGTTTCAGGGTGGTTTTGGGGTGTTTTTGGAGGGGGGTTCAGGGTGGTTTTGGGGTGGTTTTGGGGTGGTTTTGGAGCGCTTCAAGCCCCGTTTCTCCCCAGAGCGCGCTGCACATCGCCGTGGTGCTGGGGCTGGCCGGCGCCGTGCGGCGGCTGCGGGCGGCGGGCGCGGGCGTGGCCGTGCGGGAGCGGGGCGGTCACACCCCGCTGCACCTGGCCTGTCGCGAGGGTCACCCCGCCTGCGCCCGCGCCCTGCTGGGGGGGTCGGGGGGCTCCCCCGAGCGCCGGGACCCCCCCCGGGACCCCCGCAAGGAGGAGGAGGAGCGGCGGGCGCAGCTGGAGAGCGTCAACTACGACGGTGCGGGTGGGAAAAACGCGGTTTTTGGGAGGTGGGGGATGGTTTGGATCAAGTGGCTTTGGGCTCATCGTGGTTTTGGGGGGGGGTCACAGTTTTTCGGGGGGGAGACACGGTTTTGGGAATGAGGACACAGTTGGAGGGCGGCACGTGGTGAATTGACGCGTTTTGGGGGGAATCGGACGGTTTGGAGGAGTCCCACGTGCTCAGGCGGGGTTTTGGGGCTCCCCCCGACCCCCGTTTCCCCCCTCCCACAGGTTACACCCCCCTGCACGTGGCCGTCCTGCGCCGGGACCTGGAGCTGGTGCAGCTCCTGCTCCGCGCCGGCGCCGACCCTGACCGGCCGGTGGGTGCCCCCCAAAAAAAAAAAACCGCCCCAAAAAAGGGTCTGGGGAGGTCCCTCGCCGCCCCTGACCCCCGCCGTGCCCCCCAGGAGCCGAGCTGTGGCCGCAGCCCCCTGCACTTGGCCGTGGAGGCGCAGAGCCCCGAGGTGGCCGAGTGCCTCCTGCGGGGGGGGGGCGCGGCCGGACCCCCGCACGTTCTCGGGGTTCACCCCGCTGTACAGCGCCCGGCGCCGCCCCGACCCCCGGCTGCCCCCCCTCCTGCGCCGCTTCGGGGCCCGCGACCCCCCCAGCAGCGACAGCAGCGACAGCAGCGACAGCGAGGGCGGGGCCGAGGACAGCGAGGTCAGTCGGTGGCCACCCCCCACCCCGTCCCCAGGCTGTCCCCTCGGGGCAGCCCAGCATGACCGGGGGGCTCCCAAGAGAGTCCTCAAACCGTTCCAAGCGCCCCCCCCCAGACCCCTCCAGCCCCCACAAACCTCTCTCCCTCGCCAGGACGGCTACGACGACATCGTCATCAACAGCAGGCACTGCCCGGCCTGAGGACCCCCAAGGGACCTCCCCAGGACCCCCCTGGATGGACTCAGAGCTCCCCCTGCCTCTCCCCAGCTGGGGGGACCCCCTGAAGAAGCACCCCCCCCTCCCCAAAATCCCGAGAGAGCCCCAAGGGCTGTGGGAGGCAGTGGGAAATAAAGCAGAGGCTGCGTTGGGAGCAAAGAACACGCTTGTGACAGCGGGGGAACATTTGTGGGGCTGGGGACACCTGTGAGCGAGGGACACGTGTGGCACTGGGGGACACCTGTGAGTGAGGGACACGTGTGGCACTGGGGGACACCTGTGAATGAGGGACACGTGTGGCACTGGGGGACACCTGTGAGCGAGGGACACGTGTGGCACTGGGGGACACCTGTGTGAGTGAGGGACACGTGTGGCACTGGGGGACACCTGTGAGTGAGGGACACGTGTGGCACTGGGGGGGTCACCTGTGTGTCCATGGAGCAAAGGACACACCTGTCACAAGGGGGGGGATTCCTGGGTTTTATTCCCGGGATTTGTCACTGTGGGGGCACGCGTGGGACACACTGGATGGGACTGCCCCGTGTCCCTTGTGTCCCCTGTCCGGTGTCCCTGTGTCCGTCCCGTGTCCGGTGTCCATCTCCTGTCCCCTGTCCGGTGTCCCTGTGTCCATCCCTCCACGTGTCCAGCTCCGTCCGTGCCCTGCCGTGGCTCCGTCTCCTCCACGGGGACCCCTCCCCAGCTCAGGGCAGCCCCCCCGTTTTTGGGGGGCCCCCCCCAGGCTGGTTGGGGCCAATGTAGTGCAGGAGGGGGGCAGGGGGCCGGGCCAGCAGCTCCTGCCCCAGCAGCGGCTGCAGCACCGGGGGCACCCGGACCCGGCCGTCCTGTGGGTGACAGGGGCGGGGTGAGCCCCCCCAAACCCCCCCTGAACCCCACAGGGCCCCCCAAAACCCCGCGGGACCCCCCAAAAAACTCACCGGGAGCTGGTTGCACTCGAGGAGCGCGATGAGCACGCGGGGCACAGCGCAGGCGGTGCCGTTCACCTGAGGGAAGGGATGGGGGCTCGGGGGGGCTCAGGGAGGCTCAGAGATCCCCCCCCCCCGGGTTTTGGGGCTCTGCCGGGGATTTTGGGGGTCACCCACCGTGTGGGCGTGGCGCAGCTGGCCGCCCTGCCCGCTGTACATGATGTTCAGCCGCCGGCTCTGGTAATCAGTGCAGTTGGAAGCGCTGGAAATCTGGGGGAGAAAAGGGGGTCAGGAGGTTTTGGGCACTCCCCTCCTTCACTCCAGTCACCCCCCAATATGGGATCCTGATCTGGCAGCAAGGGCAGGAACAAAGGGGGGGCCATAAACAGGGAGGGAGGGGGCGAGGGGGGCATCACCCTCAGCACCTCTGAATTTTTGGGGTTTTCCCAGAATTACTTCGATTCTCCCCCAAATTATTTGGGCTCTCCCCGAATTTTTGGGGTCCCAGACCCCCCCTCACCTCCCCAAATTTGCCCCGTCCGGGCATCCAGGCCTCGATGTCGAACTTGCGGTAGGCGGGGAGCCCCAACTCCTCCGTGGGCATGTCCAGGACGCTGGGAGACCCAGGGGGGAGAGTTAAAAGGGATTTTGGGGGTCCCAGGAGCTGGGGGACGACCCCCCCCAAATCCCCCTCACCGGTAATGGAGCCCCAGCTCCGAGAAAATCTCCTTCTGGAGCCCCAGGAACTCGTCCAGCAGCTCCTCGCTCTCCGTGCCGCGCTCGGCCGCTGTCACCCCGAACATCTCCACCTTCGGGGGGGCACACGAGGTGACCCCCCTGCCTTACCCCCCCAGTGCTCCCAGTGCTCCCAGTACCTTGGTGAACTGGTGCACGCGGTAGAGCCCCCAGGGCTCCCGGCCCGTGTCGGTCTCGGCGCGGTAGCAAGTGCTGGAACACACGACCCTGGTGGGGGGGGCGCAGGTCAGGGGGGCCCCCAAAGCACCCCAAAACACCCCAGGGAATCGGGGCAGGGGTCTCTGGGGGGACATGCCCCCGTACCTGACAGGCAGGTCCTGCAGCTGCACCGCGTGGTCCATGAAATACCCTGGGTGGGGGGGGGCACGGGGTGACCCCAAATCCATCTGCCCCTCCCCCCCACCTTTCTCCACTTTATTCCCCATTTTCCTCTCTTTCTCCCGGCTTTTTCCTGTTTCCTTCCTGGTCTTCCTGCCTTTCTTCCCCCTTTTTTCTCACCCTCCTGCTGGTTTTCCTTCTGTTTTTTCTCCTGTACTTTCCCCTTGGTTTCCCCTGCTTCTTCCCCCATTTCTTCTCTCTTTTTCTCCTGTTCTCCCCCATTGCTGCCTCTTTTCCCCCATTTTCCCCCTTTTATTTGCCATTTTCCTTGTATTCTCCTCTGGTTTTCCCAATTTTCACCCATATTCTCCTCCATTCTCCCCCACTCCGTTTCCCCCCGGGTTTTCCCAGTTTCTCCCCATTTTCCCCAGTTTCCCACCTGCAATTCCCACCTCCGAGGTCCCGGCCAGGCTCAGATCCTCGAAGCGCGCGGGGTCGATGTTGTAAACTGGGGAGGGGGTAGCGCTGGGCTGGACCCCACAGCCCTCCTGGGGGGCACGGAGGGTCACCTGGGGTCACACAGGTGCCAGGCGGGGCTCAGGGGGCTCAGGGGTCACTCACAAAAACGGCTCCTCGCAGCAGGTCGGGCACTGTCATGGGCAGGAAGCCCTGGGGGAAAGGAAGGTCAGGAGACCCTGCCCCGCCCAGGTGCCCCCCGAGCCTCCCTGGATCCCCCCAGAACCTCCCTGGATCCCTCCAAAGCATCCCCGGATCCCCCTAGACCATTCCAGAGCCTCCCCAGATCCCCCAAAGCATCCCCAGATCCCCCCAGTTTCCCCCAGAGCCTCCCTGGATCCCCCCAGGTCGCCCCAGATCCCCCCAGATCCCCCCAGAGCCTCCCTGGATCCCCCCAGATCCCCCCAGATGCCCCCAGGCCATCGCAGAGCCTCCCTGGATCCCCTCAGGTCCCCCCCACCTTGCTGAGCAGTTTCTGCAGGGTGAAGGTGACGAGGGCGTGCTGCAGCAGGGCCCCGGCCCCGCACAGGTAATAGGAGCGATGGCCCGACACGTGGGACAGGCGCCTGCACAGGTGGGACAGGTGTGGGACAGGTGGGACAGGTGTGGGACACCCCCCAGCCCAAACAGGGGATAGGAGCGATGGCCTGACGTATGGGACACCTGAGACAGGTGTGGGACAGGTGGGACGGGTGTGGGACAGGGGGTGGGACAGGTGTGACACAGGACAGGTGTGGGACAGGTATGACAGGTGTGACGCAGGACAGGTGTGGGACAGGTGTGGGACAGGTGTGACACAGGACAGGTGTGACGCAGGACAAGTGTGGGACAGGTGTGACAGGTGTGACACAGGACAGGTGTGGGACAGGTGTGACAGGTGTGACGCAGGACAGGTGTGGGACAGGTGTGACGCAGGACAGGTGAGTCCCCCCTGCAGGTGTTGCTCACCTTTGCCGGATGATGTCCAGTCCCTCTCCCAGCTCCAGGTGTCCCTTTGGCTTGAAATCAAACACTGGGGAAGGGAGGGGGAACCTTTGCGACCTTTGTGACCTCTGTCACCCCAAACCTCCCCCCCAAATCCTCCATAACCCTGAATCCCCCCCAAACCACCCTGACCCTACTTTCCCCTCCCAATCCTTCCTCACTCCACCCCAAATTCTCCATCAACCCCCAGATCCTCCCAACGCCCCCCAAACTGTTCATTTCCCCCCCCAAGGACCCTTCTCCTCCTCCCCCCCTCAACAAAAAACCTCCCCAGGACCCCCCAAAACCCGTCCCACCCCTCACCTGGTTTCTCACCAACCACCTCGAGCAGCCGGGCCTGACTCTGGTCCCCAACGGGCTGGGGGGGCACAAGGGGGAGTTGGGGGGGGCAGGAAACCCCAAAAAACCAGAGGGGGTGTCAGGGGTATTCTGGGGGGATTTTCGGGGGTCTCACCACAGCAGGGTGGGTTCTGTTGGGCAGCTGCAGGGCCCCCAGGTAAAATCTCTGCTCCAGCTCGGATTCCTCGGCCTCGAGCGCCCGCAGCTGCCCCCGGAGGCTCCGGCCCCGCTCCCGCAGCGCCGCCAGTTCCGGGAGCTGCCACAGGGCCACCGTGAGGGCACCGCGGGCCAGCAGCCCCCCGAGCCCCCTCCCCAAAACTCCACGCCTACCGTCCTGGCTGCCGCCTTGTCGTGGGACGCCTGGGGGAGAAAAGGAGTCAGGCGGTGCTGGGGGATTTGGGGGAAGAGAGGGGATCTGGAGGGGTTTAGGGAATAAGGGGGGGGTCCCGGGGGGAAATGAGTGGGGGTCCAAGGGGGAACCGGGGGTCTCACCATGATCTCGCGGACCCCCTCGGCCACGCGCCCCTTCTCAGCCTCCAGCTGGGCGATGCCATCGCGGACCTTCCCCAGCCGCGACCACGTCCGCACCTGAGGGCGCGGCCCGGGCGTGGCTCAGGTGCGCTCTCCGGCCACGCCCAAACCCCTGGATAAGCCACGCCCCGACCCCGCCCCCCGCAGACCCCGCCCACCCCGTTCCCGCCACTCACGAGCTCCCGGAGCTCAGCGCCCCCTAGCGGCCCGCGCCGCTGCTCCACCTCGCGCTCGCTGAGCGCGGTCACGTCCAGCTGCGGCCGCGCGCTCAGCCCCTCCCGCACGTGCTCGTACAGGCGGCTCCGCGCCGCCCCGGCCCCGGCCCCGGCCCCGGTCACAGCCCCGCAGCCGGCAGCGGGACCCGGGCCGGGCGCAGCCCCCGCGGCCCCACGCCGCCCGCCCGCCGCTCGCCCCGCCGCCAGCAGCGCCCGCCGCGCCGCCATCTTGGGCAACGGCGCGGGTCACGTGGGGGAGGAGCCGGGGGCGGGGCCGGGCGCGCGCGCGGACCGCACCTCCCACGGGCAGCTTTGGCCACGCCCCCTCGGTGGGCCGGCCACGCCCCCGGCCACGCCCCCGGCCTCAGACCCGCAGCGCTCGGGGTTTGGGGACACCAGTGACCCCCCCAGTGACCCCCGTAACACCCCCAGGGTCATCCTAATGACCCCTGTGACACCCCCAGTGACCTCCAAGTGACCCCCAGGGCCATTCCAGTGACCCCAGTGACACCCCCAAGGTCATCCCAGTACCCCAGTGATACCCACCCTGTGACCCCCCATGAAACCCCCAGTGACCCCCAGTGACCTCCCAGGGCCATCCCAGTGAACCCCCGGTGCCCTCCCACTCCCCCCGAGTTCCCAGATCCATCTCTGGACTCTTCCAGTCCACCCCCGTGCCTCCGCAGCCGCTGCCCAGTGCCCCCAGGCCTCCTCCCACTGCCAACAAGACCCTTCTATGCCCCCAAAGGCCCCTTCCAAGTGCCTCCAGTCTCCCCACAACCCTTCCCAGCACCCCCAAGATCCTCCCCAGCACTCCCTCCACCACTCCACACCACAACGCACATCACCACCAACTTTTAATGCCAACACCACCCAGGACCAGCGTGTGGAGACCCTTCCTGGGCTGAGGCGCGCTCCCAGGACCACCCCCCCTCATTTCTTGGCCTGCACGTGGGCGCAGTCGTACTTCCCCCGCACCACGGTGAGTTTGATGCCGGGCAGGTCCTGGGTGCGCCCGCCCTGCACCAGCACGATGTGGTGCTCCTGAAGGTTGTGGCCCTCGCCGGGCACGAAGGCGATGACCTCGCGGCCGGTGCTGAGCCGCACCCGCACGCAGCGGCGGTTCGCCGAGTTCGGCTTCTTGGGCTTTCGGATCAGGTTCCTCAGCACCACGCCCTTGATCTGGGGGCGGCCCAGGGTGGGCCCCAGTTTGCGGGGAGGGGGCGCGGGGCGGCCCTGCCGGTGCATCTGGTTCAGCGTGGCCATGGCGGCGCATGGAGGAGGGGGCGGCGGCGGCGGGAGGAGCAGCCCCGGAGCTGCGGAGGAGACACGGAGGGAGAGGGGTCAGGGGGCTTGGACACGGCGGCGGGTTTTGGACAGGACGGGTGATTTACGCACTGTAGCGGGGCAGTGAGGCGGCAGCCCTGAGCACGGCGCGGAGCGACATCTCCGAGGCTCTGAGGGGAGAACGCACGTCAGAACTGCCAGGGGAAGGCACCGGGGAGCGGCGGGGAGCGGAGGGACCGGAGCCCCCACGTTCCCCTCAGTGCGCCGCCATCTTACCTTGATCCGAGCGCACCGCGCTGCGATTGGATAGCGGAGATGCCAATCTCGGTGATTCGTGCGGTGATTGGTCAGATTACCACTTAATCCCGCCCTAGCAGCTGGTGAGCCACAGCTGGAGACACGATACTTCCGTTTAATAGCCCGCCTTTTCCTCCCTAAGCTCCGCCCACAGTTCCTCCTTGCCTTAGGCCACGCCCCTTGCCCTTACTGGGCTCTCCTTACTCCGCCCTTTGCCCATATATGGATGGCCACGCCCCGCCGCTGTCCCCGCCTTCTGGGGGCGGGGCCTGTCGCCGCGGCGACGCGGGCGTGGGAGGACCCGGATGTGCCTCGCTCCCAACATGGCGGCGGCGGCGGCCGAGTGAGGCCTGAGGGGGCCCCGGCGGGGCTGAGGGCGCTCGGGAGGAATTTGGGGATTTCGGGGGAGATCTGGGCTTTGGAAACCCCTCCCCAGGGCCAAGGAATTCTGTGCTGAAGGAGGTGGGAGGTTGGGAGTGTGCCCGGGGGCAGTTTGAGGCTCCCCAAATCCCTGGGGGGGGCGGCGGAACAGCCTTGGGAAACCCTGGGATTGCCGGGGAATATGAATATGGGAATCGGGATATGATTGCAACGCGCCCCTCGCCCTGAAAACACCCCAGGAGGGGAGGCCCTGAGGGAATGCCGTTCTTGCCGTGCAGCGCTTTTCCCGGCGGACCCGGAACGCGCAGCTGAGGCAGGAGAGCTCTCCCTTGGCGGAAGGTAGGAGACGGGTGCCAAACTAATTCCCGGAGTTTTTTATCCCACGGGGGTTTGGGTGGTCTCCTCGCCACGCTCCCATCCAGCCCAGAGCCCTGGGGTGGATTTTTCCAGCGTTTCCTGTGGATTTGGGTCGGGGGGCAGATGGGCTCTAGGATTCCTCAGCAACGTCCTGACTCCTCAAAAACGGCGTTTTCCCCCAATTTTGGCGCAGTGGGAAGGGAAATCGCCATCCCTGCTGTTTTTTGTGGTGTTCCGGTAGCCGTTCCTCAATGGAAAAGGAGAAAAAAAATCAGAAAAAGCCTGTGAATTTTGGCTTTTAGTTGTATTGTCTTTGTAATTTACTGAGTTTTCAAATAAGTAATGGTTGGATGGAGGGATTGGCCCGCACTCGGCTTGGAAATTAGTGGAAATTTGGTTTGTGGGGAATATCCAGATCCAGCAATTCTGTGGAAATGGCAAAAAACTTCCTAAAAATCCCGCCCTTCTTGGTTGGGGTTTGGGGATAAAAGGTGGGAATTTGGTCACCAACATCTCGTTAACAGCTACGGGATAAGCAGGAATTTCTCCGGGTTTTCCAGGAAGAAAATCCAGGGGTATTCCTGCCCGTGGCTTTAATTAATCCTTTAATTCGTTCATTCCCATGGGGTAAAACCTGGGAGGAATTTCTGGAGGTGTTCCCGAACCAGCCCCAGGAGGGATTTGCCATTTTCCTGGATTTTGCTGAGCTGGATCGTTACGGATGGACGGGATCGTTAACTGATTAATTGGATCATCATTAATTGGCCCTTCCTTTGCCCCGAGCCGGAGATTCCCGACGTTCGTGGCTCCCTCTCCCGACACTTCCAGCTCCAGGGAGACTTCCTGCTGCGGGATAAGGGCTGAATTCCGCCACGATTCCTCTTCTTTCTTTTACACTTTCGGCCTTCCCCATTCCTTTCCTGGTTCTCCTTTTCCCACTCCTTTCCCTTCCCTCCCGCTGATCGCGGAAGCTTCGAGCGCTCGATCCCCTTTTCCCCGCAGTTCCCATCTCCTCCTTCCCTTCCCGGATTTTTTTCCCTGCGCTGGTGGAGCTTTGGAGGCTCCTCGTGGGGTCACCAGATTCCTGGAATTCCGCGATTCCTCCGGGCAGAGAGCGACGCTTCTCCTCCTCTTCCTCCTCCTCCTGCTGCTCCTCCTCCTCCGGCAGATCCAGCCGGGCCAGTCCAACCCGCCTTTCCCGGCCGGAGTGCTCCGGCCCCGGCGCTCCCGGGGGATCGACCTTTCCCGGGAATGTGACCCCTCTGCGGGAACCCCGGCGCTCCCGCGGGCTCGGCGCCGCTTCCCGGCTCCTTTCTGTCGGGGGAGAACAGCCCCGAGCCGCTCCCAGCAGGGATTCGGGAGCTCCGGGGATGGTCGGGCTCACCCGTGCGGGTCAGGAAAACGCTCCCTGCCGCAATTCCGGGAGTTTTCGGGAGGCTTTGAGCCGTCCTCCAGGAGCTGCTTCCCGAGGATCCCGAGTTCGCGCCGGGGCCCTCGGAGGTGGAGGGTTCTCGTGGAAGATGTGGATTTGGGGGTCTTGGAGTCTCGTCCTGCTCCGGCTGACGCCAGGAAAATAATTCCCCAGGAGGAAAAAAAGCCAGGCAAGCGTTTCCCAGCAAAGACTTTGGCTCTTCCCTCTTCTTCCCCAAAGGATCAAACCCAGCATGAGTTCGGGATTCAGGGAACTTTAAGGGGAAAAAAATCCAGGAATAAGCAGTGGGAGCACGAGGTGAGTTTTTGAACTGGGAGTTTTCTCACCACGTCCCCGCAGGAAGGCTCTGGAGCTGGGATTCTCTGGGAATCCCTTTGGGAGCTCTGCCCATCTTCCCAGGACTCTCTGGTTCTGTGGGGGCCCACGTGGAATGTTGGGTGAAAATGGAGCAGTCTGGGGCAAAGGGAGGAAAGATGGGATGGATGGCCCAGCCCCACACGAACGGGAATATTGGAATTTGGGAAGCAGGATGAAGCCAAACGCCACGGTGCCACCCTGGGTGTTTGTTTTCCTGAGCTTCACCCAGCTCTGAAAGTGCTGAAGTTGGCTCAAGGTCCCGTTTCTGCCCCTTCCTGGACGCTCCTGCCCAGCAACGTCTGATTTTCCTGGATTTGGGGTTTGTGGGCAGGCGCCTCTTTTTTCACTTTACTTTTCCCTTTCTCTTTCATCCCAAAGCTGCCAGCGCAATTCCCACCAGGACACAGCCTAAGTGCCACTGATTTGGGGAGAAACTGGGGGATTTTTTTTGAGGAATTTGAGGGAAAATGCGAGAATATTCCACTCAGTGTGGACTGAGTTCCTTGTTAATTGGTCACTAATTAAACCCCGCTGGGATCCCAGGAATGTGACTTGGGAAGGGCTGAGGAATGAGTTCACCCCTCCTGGCCCCCATCCCACCCTCTGGAATTCTTCAGGACCCCTCTGCCCCTGCCAAGTTTCCCCCCTTTCTGAAAAAAGGGGGATTTTTGAGGAGAAATCCTGTGGATTCGGTGTCCAGAGGCCCCGGACACTGCACCTCCCCAATGCTCAGATAATTCCCGTGGAATTCCTAGCAGGAAAAGCCCAAATGCAGCAGATTTTAATCCTCCCACTCCAAGTTCAGCTGTGATTTCCCCAAACCAGGAGAATTTTCCATTTGAAAACAGGATTTTGGCAATCCAGGGAGGATCCCAGCGGTGTCCTGGAAAGGTGGAAGGAGGGATCAGCCCAGGATGAGCAGGGAAAATGGGGAATATACAGAAATCTTGACAGATTTTCGCTGGGGTCGAAGTGGATGAGGAGAAAAACTTCATAATGGATCATTTTTAAGGAAAAAACGTCAAAGGCTGGGAAAACCTTGGAAGCAATGCGATTCTGGAGCCTGGAAAATGAGATTGAGCTGAGGAGCTGGAAAAGAATGGGAGGAAACAGCAGGAAATTGGCACTGGGAAGAGCAGTGGAAGTGTGAAAAACGATCCACGGGATTTCGGGGCCATCCCCAGCTGGATTCATGGCCCCACCACTGGGATCACATTCCCAAAACCCTCCCAGCTCAGCTTGTTCCAGGCCTGGAAACTGCAGGAAAAACAGGGCCTGAAATCAGCCATACCCTGGATTATGCCCAGAGCACTGGGATCCCAGAAAAAAAAGCAGATTTTTAAATTTTTTAACAAATTTTTAAAACTTGTTTGTTGGTTCAGGTGAGGTAACCAATGGACGATTCCCACTTCCAAGTGGGAATTTCTGGCGTTCCTGGTGTTTCCAAGCTTGGACTTGGGGAAAAATGGGAAGTAATTGGATAAGAGGGGGGATGTTGGACAGAAGTGGCGAGTGGATGGATAAAAGTCATTCCTGCTGCAGGGTTTAGGGTGCTGATCCCCTCCATCCCAGCGTGTTTCGTCCCAACAACGTTTCAAATTTATTTCGTGCTAAGTGTGGGATTTGGGCACTGATCCATTCCCAGGGACATTCCCCACTGTAACACTCAATTTCAGGGGATGATGCCATTAACGCTGGATTTGGGGGGCTGATCCCATTCCCAGGGCTGGATTTGGGGGCTGATCCCATTCCCAGGCCAGAATTTGGGGGGCTGATCCCATTCCCAGGGCTGGATTTGGGGCTGATCCCATTCCCAGGCCGGAATTTGGGGGGCTGATCCCATTCCCAGGGCTGGATTTGGGGCTGACACAGCTCCTGATGCCGGTTCCTATTCCCCTCACCCTAACCCCGGTTCTGGTCCCGTTCCCATCCCCTGACCAGGTCCTGGTTCCGGTCCCATCCCCTGACCCGGTCCCATCCCCTGACCCAGTCCCATTCCCTGACCTGGTTCTGGTCTCATTCCCTAACCGGTCCCATTCCCATCCCCTGACCCGGTCCCGGTCCCGTTCCCATTCCCTGACCCGGTCCCGGTCCCGTTCCCATCCCCTGACCCGGTTCTGGTCCCATTCCCATCCCCTGACCCGGCCCGGTCCCATTCCCATCGCGTGACCCGGTCCCGTTCCCATTCCCTGACCCTGACCCGGTTCTGGTCTCATCCCCTGACCCGGTCCCGGTCCCATTCCTACCCCCTGACCCTGACCCGGTTCTGGTTTCATTCCCTGACCCGGTTCCGTTCCCATTCCCTGACCCTGACCCGGTTCTGGTCCCGTTCCCACCCCTGACCCGGTTCTGGTCCCGTTCCCTGACCCGGTGCCGGTCCCGTTCCCACCCCTGACCCGGTTCTGGTTTCATTCCCTGACCCGGTTCCGTTCCCATTCCCTGATCCTGACCCGGTTCTGGTCCCGTTCCCTGACCCGGTTCCGTTCCCATTCCCTGACCCTGACCCGGTTCTGGTCCCGTTCCCTGACCCGGTGCTATTCCCACCCCTGACCCGGTTCTGGTTTCATTCCCTGACCTGGTTCCGTTCCCATTCCCTGACCCGGTGCCAGTCCCGTTCCCTGACCCGGTTTTGGTCCCGTTCCCTGACCTGGTCCCGGTCCCGTTCCCACCCCTGACCCGGCGCCAGTGCCGGTCCCGTTCCCTGACCCGGTGCCGGTCCCGTTCCCACCCCTGACCCGGTTCTGGTTTCATTCCCTGACCCTGACCCGGTTCTGGTCCCGTTCCCACCCCTGACCCGGTTCTGGTTTCATTCCCTGACCTGGTTCCGTTCCCATTCCCTGACCCGGTTTTGGTCCCGTTCCCTGACCCGGTCCCGGTCCTGTTCCCACCCCCTGACCCTGACCCGGTTCTGGTCCCGTTCCCACCCCTGACCCGGTTTTGGTCCCGTTCCCTGACCTGGTTCCGTTCCCATTCCCTGACCCGGTTCTGGTTTCATTCCCTGACCCGGTTCCGTTCCCATTCCCGTTCCCTGATCTGGTCCCGGTCCCGTTCCCACCCCTGACCCGGTGCCGGTCCCGTTCCCACCCCTGACCCGGTGCCGGTCCCGTTCCCTGACCCGGTTCTGGTCCCGGTGCCGGTCCCGTTCCCACCCCTGACCCGGTTCTGGTCCCCTTCCCTGACCCGGTTCCGTTCCCATTCCCTGACCCTGACCCGGTTCTGGTTTCATTCCCTGACCCGGTTCTGGTCCCGTTCCCTGACCTGGTCCCGTTCCCACCCCTGACCCGGTTCTGGTCCCCTTCCCTGACCCGGTTCCGTTCCCATTCCCTGACCCTGACCCGGTTCTGGTTTCATTCCCTGACCTGGTTCCGTTCCCATTCCCTGACCCGGTGCTGGTCCCGTTCCCACCCCTGACCCGGTTCCGGTCCCGTTGCAGCGCCGCCGCCGGGCCGGGCCGGGCCATGTTCTCCAAGAAGAAGAAGCGCGTGGAGATCTCGGCGCCGTCCAACTTCGAGCACCGCGTGCACACGGGCTACGACGCGTCGGAGCAGCGCTTCACGGGGCTGCCGCGCCAGTGGCAGGGGCTGCTCGAGGAGTCGGCGCGGCGCCCCAAGCCCCTCGTGGACCCCGCCTGCATCACCCACATCCGCGGGGCCACCAAGGTGGGGCTGGTCTGGGGCTGGGAGCAGCGGAGTTTGGGGGTCGTTCGGTGTTTGGGGTTATGGGTGTGGTTCTGAACCCCGTTCTGGGCTCCTGGAGGAGGTGACGGGGCTCTCAGTGCTCTCGGGGTTGGGCTGGGGGAAGTTTGAGGGTCTTGGAACAACGGGAATTTGGGATCGTTCGGTATTTGGGGTTATGGGTGTGGTTCTGAACCCCGTTCTGGGCTCCTGGAGGAGCTGACAGGGCTCTCAGTGCTCTCGGGGTTGGGCTGGGGGAAGTTTGAGGGTCTTGGAACAACGGGAATTTGGGATCGTTCGGTATTGGGGGTTATGGGTGGGGAGGGTGTGGTTCTGAACCCTGTTCTGGGCTCTCAGTGCTCTTTGGGATTCAACTGGGGGCGGGTTGGGGGTCTTGGAACAACGGAAATTTGGGATCGTTCAATATTCGGGGGGTGTGGAGCGGGTAAGCGGGTGCTGGCCACTCTTGGGGCTCAAAAAGCCAAACTGGGTTGAATTTGGTGGTGAGGGGGTGGGAGCTGGGTCCTACTCCTTTCCTACCTCCCAGAAAGACAAACTGGGGCTCATGGACAGGGGGATTTTGGGATCGTGGGGCATGGAGCGGGGAGGTGGGGGCTCGTTCAGTTCCCGGGGTGGGTTTAGGGGAATTTGGGGTTATGGAGTATGTAAGGGGGTGGACATTCTTTGAGGTCAAACTGGGAGGAATTTGGGGGTCTTGGGGCAGGGACATGATAATTGGGTGCCTCAGGACAGGGAACCCCCAGAGGGACCCTTCCCCACACCTGGAGCCAGCCCACCCCATGGGAACTTGGGGTCGTTTGCACCTGATCTCTTCCCCGTTGTGTGTGTTCCCAGTTAAATCCCACATCCCCCTCCATTCCCACATTCCCCCATCCCCACATCCCCCCATTCCCACATTCCCCCATCCCCACATCCCCCCATTCCCACATCCCCCCATTCCCACATCCCCCCATTCCCACATCCCGCCAGTCCCACCTCAGTTCTGGTGTCCCCCAGCTCCCACCCCATCAAACACCCCGGTATTTTGGGACCCTCCCAGCGAGGTTGGGCTCCAATCCCTGGGGGGCACCCATGGTCATTTTGAGCCCCCTCAGCCAAGCCCCCTCCCCTCTGCCCATCCTGCCCTCCCTTGCAGCCATTCCATGTCATCTTTCTGTTGTTTTTTTTCTGTTGTTTTTTGTTGCCTTTTGTTGTTTTTTTCCCCCGTTTTCCCCGCGTGTGCCCCCTCCCCGCAGCCCATCGTGCGCGGCTCCAAAGGGCCCCAGGATGGGACCCCCGGGGGCCGGGACGGGGCGCTGGCCTGGCTCCTGGACGAGCTGGAGGCCGTGTCCGTGTCCCGCTCCAACTCCCTGCGCCGGGACAGCCCCCCGTGCGCCCCCCGGCCCCCCCCCGGAGAACGGGCTGGCCCCGGGAGCCCCCCGCCCGCGCCCGGAGCCCGCCCGGAGCCGCCGCCAGCCGAGCCCCCCGCCCCAGCCCAGAGCTGCGGCCGGGCCCCCTCCCCCTGCCCCCCACGCCCACCCCGGGGGCCGCCCCAAGTCCAGCGCGGCCGGAGAGGGGCCCCCGAAGCCCCCGGCCCGCGAGCAGCGCCCGCTCTCGGGGCCGGAGCTGCGGCCGCCGGACGCTCCCGGCGCGGGGCTGAAGACGGCGCCCGGACGCCCCTTCCACACCTTCCCCCGCGCCGACACCGACCCGGGCCGGGGCGGCGCTGCCCAGGTACAGCGGGGGGTCCTTCCTCGTCCCCCTCCTCCTCTCCCTGCTCTGCTTCCTCCTCCGGAGTGGGATCTCTGCTCCTCTTCCTCACAGCTTCCCGCGCTCCGCTGGGATCGGCAGCAGCTTCCTCCCCTGGGGTCGCATCCTTGGCTCTGGAGTGGTTTCCTCTTCTTCTTTCGCTTCCTCTTCCTTGCTCTGCTTCTCCCGTTCTTCCTCGGAAGCGGCTCCTCTGCTCCTCTTCCTCGCAGCTTCCCACAGTCGGGAGGTGCAGGCTGCCCTGCCCAGTGCTGCATCCTGGGCAGCAGAGCAGTTTCCTGTCCTCTTCCTCCTCGGGAGCAGCGTCTCTGCTCCTCTTCCTCACATCCACCAGCTCCACGCTTCCTTCCTGGTGCTGCGTCCGCGGCTCCAGAGTCTCTTCCTCGTCCCCTCTGTCACTCAGCCCTTCCTCCCGCCCCGCGCCCCCTCCGTTCCTGCGGGAATTCCGGGGGGCTGACGCCCCTCTCCGCTGTCCCCGCAGGCCGAGCAGCGCCCGGGCCGCCCGCAGGAGCGCGAGGCGACCCCCAACGGGCCGCTCCCCGCCGCGACCCCCGGCCCCCCGCGCCCCAAAGCCCCGGAGCCGCCGCCGCCGCCCCCCGGCCCCGCCGAGCCCCCGGCCCCGCGCGCCCCCGGCCCCGCGCCCGCGCCCGGCCCCCAGCGCGTGTCCCACGAGCAGTTCCGGGCGGCGCTGCAGATGGTCGTGGACCCCGGCGACCCCCGCACCTACCTGGACAACTTCATCAAGATCGGCGAGGGCTCCACGGGCGTGGTGTGCATCGCCACCGTGCGCGGCTCCGGCAAGCTCGTGGCCGTCAAGAAGATGGACCTGCGCAGGCAGCAGCGGCGCGAGCTGCTCTTCAACGAGGTGAGGGCAGGGGGGGTCCCTGGGGACCCCCGAGAGCCTCAGGGACCCTCGGGGGGGAACTTGGGGACCCCCAGGAGCCCCTTGGATCCCCTCAGGAGCCCCTCAGGACCCCTTGGATCCCCTTTGGGCCCCCTTGGATCCCCTCAGGAGCCCCTCAGGACCCCTTGGATTGCCTCAGGAGCCCCTTGGATCCCCTCGGGACCCCCTTGGTGACATCCCAGGGACCCTCCCCAGTGCCTTGGGGCCACATGGGACAGTTCCAGCGTCCCACGGCCGTGCCCCACTCCCCACAGGTGGTGATCATGCGGGACCACCAGCACGAGAACGTGGTGGAGATGTACAACAGTTACCTGGTGGGCGACGAGCTCTGGGTGGTCATGGAGTTCCTGGAGGGCGGCGCCCTGACTGACATTGTCACCCACACCAGGTGACCGGGGACGGGGCGGCACAGGGGGCGGGGAGGTGACAGGGAGGGGGCAGGGCAGTGACGGGGACGCTCTGCCGTCCCTGGCAGGATGTCGGAGGAGCAGATCGCCGCCGTGTGCCGCTCGGTGCTGCGCGCGCTCGCCGTGCTGCACGCCCAGGGCGTCATCCACCGCGACATCAAGAGCGACTCCATCCTGCTGACGCACGACGGGCGGGTAGGAGCGCGGGGAAATGCCCCCAGCCCTGCCCTGGGTCCACACAAACCCCCCCCAGCCCTGCCTTGGGTCCCTGGGGGTCCCACCCTCACCTGCCCTGGATCTGCACAAATCCCCCCAGCCCTGCCCTGGATCCCCACAAATGCCCCCAGCCCTGTCCTGGATCCCTGGGGATCCCCCCAGCCCTGCTCTGGATCCCCACAAATCCCTCCAGCCCTGCCCTGGACCCCTGGGGATCCCCCCCAGCCCTGCCCCGGATATCTGGGGATCCCCCCAGCCCTGCCCTGGACCCCTGGGGGTCCCACCCAGCCCTGCCCCGGCCCCGTCTGCAGGTGAAGCTCTCGGATTTCGGGTTCTGCGCCCAAGTGAACAAGGAGGTGCCGCGCCGCAAGTCCCTGGTGGGGACCCCGTACTGGATGGCGCCTGAGCTCATCTCCCGCCTGCCCTACGGCCCCGAGGTGGGGCGGGGGGCACTTTAGGGGGTCCTGGGGTGCATTAGGGGGTGTTTGGGGTGGGTTTCAGGGCGGTTTAGGGTGGGTGTGTGGGCACCACGCAAATCTCCTGCCTCCTCTACAACCCTGAGCTGTCCTGTGGGGCGGTTGGAATGGGTTTGAGGGTGCCCAGGGTGGGTTTGGGGAGAACAGGGTGGGTTTGGGATGGGTTTAGGGCTGCCCAGGATGGATTTGGGGAGCACAGGGTGGGTTTGGGATGGGTTTAGGGTTGCCCAGGATGGATTTGGGGAGCACAGGGTGGGTTTGGGATGGGTTTAGGGTTGCCCAGGATGGATTTGGGGAGCACAGGGTGGGTTTGGGGAGCACAGGGTGGGTTTGGGATGGGTTTAGGGCTGCCCAGGATGGATTTGGGGAGCACAGGGTGGGTTTGGGATGGGTTTAGGGTTGCCCAGGATGGATTTGGGGAGCACAGGGTGGGTTTGGGATGGGTTTAGGGCTGCCCAGGATGGATTTGGGGAGCACAGGGTGGGTTTGGGATGGGTTTAGGGTTGCCCAGGATGGATTTGGTGAGAACAGGGTGGGTTTGGGGAGCACAGGGTGGGTTTTGGATGGGTTTAGGGTTGCCCAGGATGGATTTGGGGAGCACAGGGTGGGTTTGGGATGGGTTTAGGGTTACCCAGGGTGGGTCTGGGGGTACCCAGCGTATGTTTGAGGGGCTCCAAGGGGCCTCTCCTGCAGAACCCCTCCCCATTCTGGAGGCTGTCTGTGTGGGCGGGGGGGCAGAGAGTGGGTTTGAGGGGCTCCTTGGGTGATCCTTCTTCCCCCCAGGTGGACATTTGGTCTCTGGGGGTGATGGTCATCGAGATGGTGGACGGGGAGCCCCCTTACTTCAACGAGCCCCCCCTCAAAGCCATGAAGCTGATCCGGGACAACCTCCCCCCCCGGCTCAAGAACGGCCACAAGGTAACTCGGGGGGGCTCCCCCAGTTTCTGGGGGGCCCCAGGGGGTGCCTGACCCCCCTCATGCCGTCCCCCCAGGTGTCCCCGTCGCTGAAGGGGTTCCTGGAGCGGATGCTGGTGCGGGACCCGGCGCAGCGGGCCAGCGCCCCGGAGCTGCTGCGCCACCCCTTCCTGGGGGTCGCGGGCCCCCCCGCCTGCATCGTGCCCCTCATGCGGCAGCACCGGCTGCGGTGAGACCCCCCCGCCCTGGGGGCCTCCTGGGCCCCTCCTGCTCCTCCTCCTCCTCCTCAGCAGCGCCCCCAAACTGGAGCGGGACCGGGATGATCCTAGGCCCCCCAACCTGTACTACTGAGCTGGGGACCCTACAGCGGAGATTTTGGAGGGAGGGGGTGTGGCTGCCATCCCAGAGGTTTGGGGGTGCAGGGCTCATCCTAGTCCCTCCTGCCTTTGGGACTCATTTTGGGGCATTTCCCCCCTTTTTTTTGTTTTTTTTTAAGCCTCTTCTTTACTACCCTCCTTGGGCACTGGGGGGTACAGCCCCCCCTTACATCTCCATGAGGGGGGGAGTCCCCAAAACTACAGCCCCCCCCTCCCCACCACACCACACTACTGATTGGGAGTGTGTCCCCCCCCGGGCCCTCCTCGCCTGTTTTTGTTGATTTTTGGGGGTTTTTTTTTGCTGGTTCCTTCCCCCTGGAACTCCGCCCTGCCCCCCCGGTTTTTGTTTTTTAACAAAGCGATATTTATACGGTTGGGTTTTGTACCGGGGGGACACGGGGCCCCCCCAAATTACACGTGTCCTTTTGGAGCCGCTGTGTGCTGTGTGGTTCTTTGGGGGGGGGGTACAGGTGGGGTGGGGGGCCATGGGGACACCCCTCCCCCAATAAAGGACCCCCCAGTCAGGAGCTGCTGCTGCCTCGGGGCTTTATTGGCGGCACAGGGGGCGAGGGGCGCGGCTCTGGTGGCCAGTGAGAGGCACAGGGGGCGAGGGGCGCGTCCACCTTGGCTCGGCTTGGCCCCCGACGGTGGATCTTGGCCAGCGCTGACTCTCGTTGACTTGTCTTGACCAGCGTTGGCTCATCTTGGCTCACGTCAGCATCCCTTGGCTAACTTGGGTGCGGTTTGGCTCCCGTTGGGGTGACCCGTGGCGACTCGGCCCATGTTGACTCGCTGACCCACAAGGCCGATGTTGATCCACAGCAGCTCTCGCTGCCCCTCACGGCACCTCCCATGTCCCGGTGTCACCCCCATGTCCCGGCGGCGTCACCCCGTCCCCGGCGCCGCCGCCCCGCCCCGCGCCGCCGCTCACTTGCAGGTGCAGTAGAAGCCGCGGATCTCATCGTTCCAGTTGCCGAACAAGCCCCGGCGCACCTCCTGCAGCCGCGGCACCGCGCCGGCGTTGAACTTCTTGGAGTTGCCCTTCTTGGCGCGGCGCGACCACACGGTCAGCTCGCACTTGGTGCCCACCACGAGCGAGGAGGCGCGGCCGGACCAGCCGCGGGGCATGTAGGGCATGTCGGTGCCCGGCAGCACCTCCAGCACCTCCCCGGCGCAGCACTGCTCGTAGTAGGGGCTGTTGTCGGCGTAGAGCTGCGCGCACAGCCGCGTGCCGTTGGTGGGGCGCAGGTCGGCGGCCGTGGGGCACTGCGCCTCCGCCCGCCCGGCCAGCGCGGCCACCGCGGCCACCAGCGTCACCAGCAGCGCCGACGCCATCGCCGTCACCTCCCAGGCCGGGCCGGGGCCGCCGCGGGTCGGTTATAGCCCGGCCCAAGGCCACGGGGCGGGGCCCACCTGGGACGGGACGCAGCGGTGGGGCAGCTCCCGGGAAGGGACACAGGTGTGGGGCGGGGGGGCTGCAGACACCCCCGGACATGGACACAGGTGTGGGGGGCTGCAGACACCCCCGGCCATGGGAAGGGACACAGGTGTGGGGGCTGCAGACACCCCCGGCCATGGGAAGGGACACAGGTGTGGGGCAGGGGGGCTGCAGACACCCCCGGCCATGGGAAGGGACACAGGTGTGGGGCAGGGGGGCTGCAGACACCCCCGGACATGGGAAGGGACACAGGTATGGGGGGGCTGCAGACACCCCCGGCCATGGACACAGGTGTGGGGGGGCTGCAGACACCCCCGGCCATGGACACAGGTATGGGGGGGCTGCAGACACCCCCGGACATGGGAAGGGACACAGGTATGGGGGGGCTGCAGACACCCCCGGCCATGGACACAGGTGTGGGGGGCTGCAGACACCCCCCGGCCATGGATACAGGTGTGGGGGCTGCAGACACCCCCGGCCATGGGAAGGGACGCAGGTGTGGGGGCTGCAGACACCCCCGGCCATGGACACAGGTGTGGGGGCTGCAGACACCCCCCGGCCATGGGAAGGGACACAGGTATGGGGGGGCTGCAGACACCCCCGGACACGGGAAGGGACACAGGTGTGGGGCGGGGGGCTGCAGACACCCCCGGCCATGGACACAGGTGTGGGGGGGCTGCAGACACCCCCGGCCATGGACACAGGTGTGGGGGGCTGCAGACACCCCCGGCCATGGGAAGGGACACAGGTGTGGGGGGGCTGCAGACACCCCCGGCCATGGACACAGGTGTGGGGGCTGCAGACACCCCCAGCCATGGGAAGGGACACAGGTGTGGGGGCTGCAGACACCCCCGGACATGGACACAGGTGTGGGGCGGGGGGGCTGCAGACACCCCCGGCCATGGGAAGGGACACAGGTGTGGGGGGCTGCAGACACCCCCGGCCATGGACACAGGTATGGGGGGGCTGCAGACACCCCCGGACATGGACACAGGTGTGGGGGCTGCAGACACCCCCAGCCATGGGAAGGGACACAGGTGTGGGGCGGGGGGGCTGCAGACACCCCCGGCCATGGGAAGGGACACAGGTGTGGGGCAGGGGGGCTGCAGACACCCCCGGACATGGACACAGGTGTGGGGCGGGGGGGCTGCAGACACCCCCGGCCATGGGAAGGGACACAGGTGTGCGGGAACCTCCCCCTGGCAGCGCCCTCTGGGAGGGGGGAGCCAGGACCCCCCAGCTCTGCCGCCCCCCACAGCGATTGGGGACCCCCAAAGTCTGCAGCCCCCACGGGACGGGTCCAGGTGCTGGGGCTGCTCACAGGAGGGGCCTCAGGTGTTGGGGACCCCCCACCCAGAGGGGGCTGCAGGTGTTCTGTCCCCCCCCACCTGGGAATGGACACAGGTGACCCCCCCGGGCCCCCCCCGCGGCCTCGGGGAGGGGCGGGGCCCAAGGCCGAGTGCTCCGTATGCAAATGAGGGCACAATTAGCCGGGCCTTTTTCTGTTGGCCCCGCCCCCCTATTTGCATATTAAGGATCCCGTCCTGGCGGTGGTCATGGCAACCACAGGGGGCGGGGCTTGGCGCCTCATTAGCATAGCGCTAGCCCGCCCACATTGCGGGGCTGGGGGGGAACAGACGGGGTGGGACCCCCGCGAAATGAACCCCAGGAAATGAACCCCCCCAAAAAAGACAGAGAAGAACCCAGGAAACGACCCCCCCCCCAAAAAAAAGACAGAGGGGAACCCAGGAAACGACCCCCCCTCCCAAAAAAGAGAGAGGAGACCCCAGGAAATGACCCCCCCAGAAAAAAGACAGAGGGGACCCCAGGAAATGAACCCCCCAAAAAAAAGACAGAGGGGACCCCAGGAAATGACCCCCCCAAAATAAGACAGAGGGGACCCCAGGAAATGACCGCCCCCCCAAAAAGACAAAGGTGACCCCCGGCAGAGCCCAGCCCGCCCCCCGTTCACACTCGTGTTTCTGCCCCGGGGGGGCCACAGGTTTTTAATGTAAAAACTCGTGTTAAACACTGCGGGGGGGCCCGGGGGGGGCGGCTGGTGGGGGGGGGCGGTTGGGGGTGGGGAGGGGATGGGGAGGAGCTGAGACATTGGGGGGGGATGGGTCTGGGAGGGAAATGGGGGGACTGGGGGAGCCCCCCCAGGGTTATCCAGACCAGCCAGATAGGAACCCCCGGGTCGAGTTGGGAGGGGCAGAGGCCACGGGGGGGGACACACGGGGGGTCCCCCGCCATCCGGGGGGGGCCCCTCTTTTGCCTCCCCCTCCCCACGAGGGGTTTTTTTTTTGGGGGGGGGGCTGCGGGTCTCGTGTCATCTGTGCAGAGATGTCGGGGGCGTGCGCGGGGCCCCCCCGGCCCGGCCGAAGGCACCGCGGGGGGGGCGGGCCGGGCACGCGCGTGGGGCGGGGGGCACACGGATGTTGGGGCGCACACACAAGTCCCAAGTGCGCATCTCGGGGGGGGGGAGGGCGGGGAAGGGGACACGCGTGGGGGGGAACACACGCGAGTCCCGGGCGAGTGTCCGGCTTTTGGGGGCGGGGGGGGGGGCCACAGGTGTCCGGACACGCCAGGTGCGACTCGGGGCGCACGTGAGTCCCCGCGGGGGGGCGGTGGCTGTCGCGGTCCCTGTCGCGATCCCCACGCGGGATTTTCCGGGGGACAGGTTTGCATACAGGTACCCCCAGGGCGGAGGGGGGGACACCTGGGGGGTTCCCAGTGGCACCCACGGGGGATCCCAAATGGGTCCGGGGGGGGCACCCGGGCGAGTTTTGGCGCTCCCGGGACGCCCCCCCCCTCCAAGAGCCGCCCGGGGGAGTCCCGAGGGGGGTCCCGGGAGGGTCCGGGGGGGTCCAACCACCGCCCCCCGCCCTCCGGAGGATTCCCCCGATCCGGGAGGGGCCGGGGGGGGGGATTTGCCACCGCCCCCCCTCACACGGTGCTCTCCAGCATCCAGTGGGTGCTGCCGAAGGAGGGGCGCAGGGGGGGCCCCAGCGGGGTCCCCTCGGGCGCGTCCAGCCGCGGCAGGGACCCGTGGCGCCGCGGCCGCGCCCGCCGGGGGTAGCTGTGGCTGGGGAACAACGCCCGCGCCCCCCCGGCCGCGGGACCCCCCCCGGGCGCGGGCGGCGGCAGCGGCGGCAGCGGCGGCAGCTCGGGGGTCTCGGCGGGCCGGGGGCCGCCGTTGGTCTGCGAGCAGACGCTGGTGAGCGCGGGCGGGGGGCGCCGCGCCCCCGCCGCCTTCCAGCGCGCCGTCAGGATGAGGATGAAGACGAGCACGGAGGCGGCGATGGCGGCGCCGATGACGATGATGACGGTGCCCCCCAAGAAGTGGGGCCGGGGGGGCGCGGCGCAGCCCGGGGGGGCGGCGGCCGTGGCGAAGGAGACGCAGCCGAGCGGGCGGGGGGCGGCGGGGGGGTCCCCGACCACGCGCAGCGCGGACACGCAGAGCTCGTACAGGCGGCCCGGAGCCAGATCCCGCAGCACGAAGGTGCGGCTGGAGGGGGGCAACAACCTGGGGAGGGGGCGAGGGGGAGTCGGGGGGGGAGGCGAGACCCCGGCACCCCCCTTTCGCTCCCCCCCCGGGCCCAGGACCCCTCAAACACGCGCCAGAGACCCCCAGGATTGCCCAAACGCTTCCGGATTCCCCCCCCGAACACTCCCCAGAGACCCCCCAGGACACCCCGACTGCCCCTCGGACCTCCCCAGGGACCCCCCGAAGCCCCCCAGACATCCGGAATTGCCTCGATACCCCCACATCCCCTCTGAGCCACCCCAGAACCCCCCGTACCCACCCGACCATCCTCCCCCAGAGCGCTCCACGATACACAAACCCTTCCCAAAACCCCCCCAGTTACCAAGATCCCCCATACCCCATCGGAGCCCCCCCGTCAGACCACTCTGGAGCCCCACAAGTCTCCACCAGAACCTCCCCCGGACCCTCCCCAGCCGCCCCGGGGACGCGCCCCGGCCCCCACCTGTAGACGAGCGCGTCGTCGGCCGAGCTGTTGTACTGGATCTGCACCATGCGCACGCCGGGCACGTGGCGCTGCGGCAGCCAGCGGATGCGCGCCGAGGACCCGGTCACCTCGGCCGCCACCACCCGCCGCTCCCCGGGCCCCCCCCAGGTGTCATTGCCGCCCGCCTGCGCCATGTCCGAGGGCCCGGGCCCCGCCTCGGCCGCCGCGCCGTCCCCGTCCCCGTCCCGCGCCCGCGGCACCGGCAGCGGCACCACCACCACCTCGACGCGCGCCGCCGCCTCGCCCGCCGCGTTGGCGGCCACGCAGGTGAAGCCGCCGTGGTCGCGCAGCGTGGCCACGCGCAGCTCCAGCGAGCCGTCGGCGCCCACCGAGCGGCGGGAGCCGTTCTGCACCAGGCGCCCGTCGGGGCCCAGCCAGTGCAGCGCGGGCGGCGGGTCCCCGACGGCGGCGCAGCCCAGGCGCAGCGGCTGCCCCTCGGTGACGGCGGGCGGGTGCGCGGCGGCCGCGGTGACGGCGGGGGCGCGGCAGGTCAGCTCCTCCTCGGGCACGGCGCCCAGCAGCCGCCCGGCCAGCGGCGCGGGCGTGGCGCAGGTCTCCAGGCGGCCGGGCTGGGCCGCGCGGCGCAGCCACAGCAGCTCGCAGTTGCAGTGCAGCGGGTTCCCCCCGGCCGCCAGCGCCGGCCCCGGCGGCCCCGGCACCGGCGGCAGCGCCCGCAGCCGGTTGGCGGTCAGGTCCAGGCGGGCGAGGCGCGGCAGCCGCGCCACGGCGCCGGCGGGGACGCGCTCCAGCAGGTTGTGGTCCAGCGTCAGCGTGGCCAGGCTGCCCATGGCGGCCACGGCGTCCCAGGGCAGCGCGGGCAGGTTGTTGTGCGACAGGTCCAGGTCCTCCACGGTGGCGGCGAAGGCGGCGAAGGCGGCGGCGTCGATGGCGGCCAGCTGGTTGTTGGCCAGGATGAGGTGGCGCAGGCTCGCCAGCCCGCGCAGCTGCGGCCCGCTGAGCGCCGGCAGCCGGTTCCCGTCCAGGTGCAGCGCCCGCAGAGCGCGCAGGTCGGCGAAGGCGCCGGGGGCGAGGCGGCGCAGCCCGTTCCGCGACAGCGTCAGGTGCACCAGGCTGCTCATGTTGGCGAAGTCGGCGCGGCCCACGGCGCCGATGAAGTTGTCGGCGAGGCGCAGCTCGACGGCGGCGCGGTCCAGGCTGGGCGGCACCGCCAGCAGCCCGGTGCGGGCGCACAGCAGCGTGGGGCTGGGCGCGGCCGCGGGGCACAGGCAGCGCGGGGGGCAGCGCGGCGACGGCGGCGGCACCGGGACCCCCGCGCCCGACACGGCCCCCAGCACCACCAGCGGCACCAGCAGCTTCGCCATCGCCCCGGCCGCGCCTGCGGGGAGCGGGGAGAAACGGGGAGAAACGAGGAGAAACGGGGGGTCACGGGGCGGGCGGAGCCCGGCAGAGCCCACCGGGTCCCATCGGAGCTGCCAGGCCCCGCCGGATCCCATCCCATCACCAGGGTCCCGTCAGATCTCCCCAGATCCCGCCAGGTTTCCCTGGATCCCATCCCCTGGGGTTCCACTGGATCCCCGTGCGGTGCCAGGAGATCCCTGGGATCCCGTGAGCTCCCACTGGATTCCATCGGATCCCACTGGGTCACATCAGCTCCCAATTGATCCCATCGGATCCCACTGGGTCCCATCGGATCCCACTGGATCCCATCAGCTCCCACTGGGTCCCATTGAATTCCATCAGCTCCCACTGGATCCCATCGGATCCCACTGGGTCCCATCGGATCCCACTGGATCCCATCAGTTCCCAGTGGGTCCCATCAGCTCCCACTGGATCCCATCAGCTCCCACTGGGTCCCATCGGATCCCACTGGATCCCATCAGCTCCCACTGGGTCCCATCGGATCCCACTGGATCCCATCAGCTCCCACTGGGTCCCATCAGCTCCCACTGGATCCCATCAGTTCCCAGTGGGTCCCATCAGCTCCCACTGGATCCCATCGGATCCCACTGGATCCCATCAGCTCCCAATTGATCCCATCAGTTCCCTCCCACTGGGTCCCAATGGATCCCATCGGATCCCACTGGATCCCAGTAGCTCCCACTGGGTCCCATCAGCTCCCACTGGACCCCCCACACGATCCTGGATCCCGTCTGGCCCAGGGGATCCCGTCAGATCCTCGGGGTCACCCCAGACCCACCGGATCCACACAGCACCAGATCCCAGGGACACCAGTGAGATCCCAGTGGATCCCAGGGACACCAGTGAGATCCCAGTGACACCAGTCAGATCCCAGTGAGACCAGTGAGATCCCAGTGAGATCCCAGTGACACCAGTCAGATCCCAGTCAGATCCCAGTGAGACCAGTGAGATCCCAGTGAGACCAGTGAGATCCCAGTGAGATCCCAGGGACACCAGTGAACCCAGTGAGATCCCAGTGAGATCCCAGGGACACCAGTGAACCCAGTGAGATCCCAGGGACACCAGTGAACCCAGTGAGATCCCAGTGATCCCAGTGATCCCAGTGACAACAGTGATCCCAGTGAGGTCCCAGTGAGACCAGTGAGATCCCAGTGAAATCCCAGTGAGATCTCAGTGACACCAGTGATCCCAGTGACCCCAGTGAGATCCCAGTTATCCCAGTGATCCCATTACCTCCTCTCAGGGCTCCATGTTCCTCCTGTCCTGGTGTCACCGCAGGGCCTGTGGGGACAGGGGACAGGCCAGTATGGACCAGTACAGACCAGTACAGGCTACATATCCACCAGCACGGATCATTATAGACCCGTATCCAGCAGTACAAACCAGTAGGGACCAGTACAGATTCACACCCACCAGTATGGACCGGTACAGACCAGTCCAGCAGCACACGGCCCAGTACGGCCCAGTACAGCCCCACACAGCCCAGTATGGCCAAATCCAGCCCAGTATGGCCAAATCCAGCCCAGTTCAGCCCAGTCCAGCCTAGTCCAGCCCAGTCCAGCCCAGTTCAGCCCAGTCCAGCCCAGTTGAGCCTAGTTCAGGCCAGTCCAGCCCAGTTCAGCCCAGTCCAGCCCAGTTCAGCCCAGTTCAGGCCAGTCCAGCCTAATCCAGCCCAGTCCAGCCCAGTTGAGCCTAGTTCAGCCCAGTCCAGCCCAGTCCAGCCTAGTCCAGCCCAGTTCAGCCCAGTTCAGCCCAGTTCAGCCCAGTCCAGCCTAGTCCAGCCCAGTTCAGCCCAGTTCAGCCCAGTCCAGCCCAGTCCAGCCTAGTCCAGCCCAGTCCAGCCCAGTCCAGCCCAATCCAGCCTAGTCCAGCCCAGCTGAGCCTAGTTCAGCCCAGTCCAGCCCAGTCCAGCCCAGTCCAGCCCAGTCCAGCCCAATCCAGCCTAGTCCAGCCCAGCTGAGCCTAGTTCAGCCCAGTCCAGCCCAGTTCAGCCCAGTTCAGCCCAGTCCAGCCCAGTATTCCCTGCGCACACCCCACAGTGTCCATTCCAGGTTAACATGGCCCTGCACAGCCCAGTATGGCCCAGCATGTCCCAGTATGGAGCAGTTCAGGAGAGCACAGCCCAGTACGGGCCCAGTTCAGACCAGTACAGTGCAGCACCACCCAGTAAAGATCAGTACATCCCAGTATGGCCCATCATGGCCCAGTATGGCCCAGTACAGGACAGCACATCCCAGTATATCCCAGTATGGCCCAGTACATCCCAGTATGGCCCAGTACAGGACAGCACATCCCAGTACATCCCAGTATGGCCCATCATGGCCCAGTACAGGACAGCACATCCCAGTGCATCCCAGTATGGGCCACCACAACCCATAACAAGCTGATAAAGCCACAGCACAGCCCAGCATGACCCAGTGCATCCCAGTACATCCCAGTGTATCCCAGCACTGCCCAGTATATCCCAGCATGGTCCAGTACATCCCAACATGGCTCAGTACATCCCAGCATAGCCCAGTGCATCCCAGTATATCCCAGTGCATCCCAGCATGGCCCAGTACACCCCTGCATGGCCCAGTACATCCTAGTATGGCCCAGAACAGGACAGCACATCCCAGTACATCCCAGTATGACCCAGTACAGCCCAGTACAGAACAGCACATCCCAGTACATCCCAGTATGACCCAGTATGGCCCAGTACAGAACAGCACATCCCAGTACATCCCAGTATATCGCAGCACAGCCCAGTATATCCCAGCATAGCCCAGTACATCCCAGTATGGCCCAGTACATGCTAGTGCATCTCAGTGCATCCCAGTGCATGTCAGTGAATCCCAGTACATGCCAGTGCATCCCAGTGCATGTCAGTGAATCCCTGTACATCCCAGTATGGCCCAGTACATCCCAATACATCCCAGTATGGCCCAGTACATGCTAGTGCATCCCAGTGCATCCCAGTACATCCCAGTGCATCCCAGTGCATTCCAGTGCATCCCAGTACATGCCAGTGCATCCCAGTGCATGTCAGTGAATCCCTGTACATCCCAGTATGGCCCAGTACATCCCAGTACATCCCAGTATATCCCAGCACAGCCCAGTATATCCCAGCATAGCCGAGTACATCCTAGTATGGCCCAGTACATGCTAGTGCATCCCAGTGCATCCCAGCACATCTCAGTGCATCCCAGTGCATTCCAGTGCATGCCAGTGCATCCCAGTACATCCCAGTGCATCCCAGTACATCCTAGTGCATCCCAATGCATCCCAGTATGGCCCAGTGCATCCCAGTGCATCCCAGTGCATTCCAGCATGGCCCAGTGCATCCCAGCATGGCCCAGTGCATCCCAGTGCATCCCAGTGCATTCCAGTGCATTCCAGCATGGCCCAGTACATCCCTGCATGGCTCAGTGCATCCCAGTATGGTCCAGTACATGCCGGTGCATCCCAGTACATCCCAGTGCATCCCAGTGCATCCCAGCATGGCCAAGTGCATCCCAGTATGGCCCAGTACATCCCAGTGCATCCCCGCATGGCACAGTACGTGCCAGTATGGCCCCATACATCCCAATACATCCCAATGTATCCCAGTGCATCCCAGTATGGCACAGTGCATGCCAGTACATCCCAATGCATCCCAGTACATCCCAGTACATCCCAGTATGGCCCAGTGCATGCCAGTACATCCCAATGCATCCCTGCATCCCAGTGCATCCCAGTATGGTCCCAGTGTCATCCCAGTATGGTCCCAGTGCATCCCAGTACATCCCAATGCATCCCAGTGCATCCCAGTGCATCCCAGTGCATCATCCCAGTACATCCCAGTGCATCCCAGTGCATCCCAGTATGAGCACAGTGCATCCCAGTATCATCCCAGTGCATCCCAGTACATCCCAGTATGATCCCAGTATCATCCCAGTCATCCCAGTATGATCGCAGTGTGTCCCAGTGCATCCCAGTACATCCCAGTGCATCCCAGCATGGCCCAGTGCATCCCAGTGCATCCCAGTGCATGCCAGTGCATCCCAGTACATCCCAGTGCATCCCAGTACATCCCAATGCATCCTAGTGCATCCCAGTATGGCCCAGTGCATCCCAATACATCCCCGCATGGCTCAGTGCATCCCAGTATGGCCCAGTACATCCTAGTGCATGCCAGTGCATCCCAGTATGGCCCAGTTCATCCCAGTACATCCCAGCATGGCCCAGTGCATCCCAGTATGGCCCAGTACATTCTAGTGCATGCCAGTGCATCCCAGCACATCCCAGCATGGCCCAGTCCCCCTCATTCCACTCCAGTCCCCCCAGTGCCCCCAGTCCCCCCAGTGCCCCCAGTCCCCCCAGTGCCCCCAGTCCCCCCAGTCCCCCCAGTGCCCCGCCGGTACCTGGGGGGGCTCAGCCCCCGGCCGCTCCCATCGCTGCTCCGGGGGGGGAGGGGGCGTCGGGCCTCGCCCTACCGGGGGGGCATCGGGGGGGGAACCGGGGAGGGGGCGGGGGGACCGGGGAGGGGCGGGGGGGAACGGGAACCGGGCCCGGCGGCACCGGGGAGGGGGAGAGGCGGCGGGGGGGAACCGGGATGGGGCGGGGGGAACCGGGATGCGGGGACGGGAACCGGGATGGGGCGGGGGGAACCGGGGCTGGACCGGGGATCCGGGATGGATCCGGGAATGGATCCGGGGATGGATCCGGGGAGGGATCCGGGGATGGGAACCGGGGATGGAGGGAGGGATGCGGGATGCGGATCCGGGGAGGAATCCGGGGATGGATCGGGGAGGGATCGGGGATGGATCGGGGATGGATCCGGGGATGGATCCGGGGTGCGGGAGGGTCCCGGGAGCGGCCGCCGGGCCGGGGATGCAGCCGGTCCCTGCGCAGCCCCGGACCCGCCGCC
The DNA here is from genome assembly GCF_029582105.1 of Oenanthe melanoleuca. Classification (NCBI taxonomy): domain Eukaryota; kingdom Metazoa; phylum Chordata; class Aves; order Passeriformes; family Muscicapidae; genus Oenanthe; species Oenanthe melanoleuca. Next base: position 6,183,265 of record NC_079358.1, read on the forward strand.
CCCGTGCGGCCCCGGTGCGGCCCCGGTGCGGCCCCGGAGAGGCCCCGGTGCGGCCCCGGAGAGGCCCCGGTGAGGCCCCGGTGAGGCCCCGTTAGGCCCCGGTGAGGCCGCGGCCGCCGCTCGGAGCCGCAGAACCGGCGGGGCGGGGCCGGGCGGGGCCGGGGCGGGGCCGGGAGGGGCCGGGAGGGGCGGGGCCTGGGGGGAGCGCGGGCACCGGGATGGACACACGGACACGGGGATGGACACAGGATGGACACAGGGACCCGGGGAGGGATTCACGGATGGACACAGGGATGGACCACAGACACGGGGATGGAAACACGGACACGGGGATGGACATACGGACACACGGATGGACACAGGATGGACACATGGACACAGGGACGGACACACGGACACAGGATGGACACACGGACACAGGGATGGACACACGGACACAGGGATGGACATACGGATGGACACACGGACACGGGGATGGGAACAAGGATGGACACACGGACACAGGGATGGACACACGGACACACGGACGGACACACGGACACGGGGATGGACACACGGACACGGGGACGGACACAGGGACAGAGCCACAGACCCTCCCAGTCCATGCGACCCCCTCGCGTGTCCCCCAGTTCTCCCCCAGCCCCTCCCTGACACCCCCCGGGCCCTTCCCACCGACACACGGACACACGGACACACGGACAGACGGACATCAGGGTGCACTGGACACGCACTGGAAACACACTGGGACGTGGGGACACTGGGCCGGGGACAGTGGGACGCACTGGAGACACTTGGGGACATTGGGGACACTGGGGACACTGAGGGACATTGGGGACACTGAGGGACATTGGGGACAATGGAGGACACTGGGGGACACTGGGGACATTGGGGACATATGGGGACTTGGGGGACACTGGGGGACACTTGGGGACATTGGGGACAATGAGGGACATTGGGGGACACTGGGGACACTGGGGGCAATGAGGGACATTGGGGGACACTGGGGACACTGGGGGACACTTGGGGACAATGAGGGACAATGAGGGACACTGGGGACACTGGGGGCTAACAGGCTCCGCCCCCAGGCCCCGCCCCCGGCGCGGCCAGCGCAAGGCGGGGGCGTGGCCACAGGAAGGGCGTGGCCTCGCTGAGTGACGGTTGCCGGAGGAGGCGTGACCGGCACCGCGCAGCCGAGGCTCCGCCCCCACCGCGCCCGCGCGCCCGTTCGGGGTCTCCCATTGGTCGCCGCTCTCGGTGGGAGTGGCCTCCAGGGGGCCCCGGCGCCGCTCCGCCCTCCCATTGGCGCATTGGCGGCGGCGCCGTGACGCAGTGACGCAGCGTGCGCGTCGTGCGCGCTGACGTTGCGCGGCGGCGGCGGCGGCGGCGGTGGTGAGTGAGGGGCGGCCGCGACCCCCGGGAGCCCCGGCAGCCCCGGGCCCGCGCGGATCCTCCCCGGCACCCCCGGGACGGGACCCCCCGCGCCCTGCGGGCCCCCCCGCGCTCCCCGGGCCTCCCCCGGCCCTTCCCGGGCCCGGCCCCAGCGGCTGGAGCTGGCCGCGGCACCGCTGGGCCTGCGCCCCGCGCTGAGGGGAGAACCGGGGGCAGGGAGCGTGCTGAGGGGCCGGGAGAGCCCTGCGCCGGTGGGGGGATACGGGGGGGTCCCTGCGCCGCCGGGGGGTCCCTGTGCCTGGGCGGGGGGGGCTGGTCCGGCTCGGGAGCGTCCCCGGTCGCTTTTGGGGAGCCCTGCCACCGTGAGGGGTCCCTGTCCGTTTTGGGGGTGGTCCCTGTCGCTTTTGGGGGTCCTTGCCCGTTTTGGGGATGGTCCCGTGTCGCTTTTGGGGGTCCTTGCCCGTTCTGGGGGTGGTCCCCGGTCGCTTTTGGGGTTCCCTGTCACCAGGATGGATCCCTGTCCGTTTTGGGGGTTGTCCCTGGTCCCCTCTGGGGGTCGCTTGTCCCTGGTGGGGGCGGGTCCCTGTCGCTCCCTGAGGGAGGGTCCTTGCTCCATTGTCGGTCCCTTTTTGGGGGTCCCTGTCACCCCGGGATGCGGGGGGGTGGTCTCTGTCCCGCGGGGCTCCC